>NC_060285.1:25924684-26056490 GCF_021613505.1 Equus quagga
CAGGAATACTACTCAGCCATAAAAAAGGCAAAATCGTCCCATTCACAACCATGTGGATGGACCTTGTGGGGATTATGTTAAACGAAATAAGCCAGACAGAGAAGGGCAAACACCCTTTGATTTCATTCATATGCAGAAGATAAACAAACACATGGACAAAGAGAAGAGTTTACTGGTTACAAGAAGGAAAGGAGTTGGGGGTTGGCACAAGGGGTGAAGGGGCCCATTTATATGGTGACTGACAAAACATGTTATACAACTGAAATTTCACAGTGTTATAAACTATTACAACCTCAATAAAAAAATACTTTAGTTGAAAGAAAACCAATTCAGATAATTTGCCAATTAATATTATAATTACAGAATATTGGTGAACTTGACAAACAATATATAGTATGATAGAAATAATTTTTGTATTTTTGACTACCTGATATAGAGAAAAAGCAAAACTCAAAGTCAACCCGTTAATCTTACAGGCTCTCAAATCAATTTGAAGACAGTTTTACGTTAAATAAAAATTAACCTTAATATCTAAAAAAATTGCCATTGAGGGCCAGCCCAGTGGTGTAGTTGTTAGGTTTATGTGCCCCACTTCGGGGGCCCAGGTTCACAGTTTCAGATCCTGGGCTCAGACCTACACACCACTAATCAAGCCATGCTGTGGCGGCATTCCACATCCAAGTAGAGGAAGATTGGCAAGGATGTTAGCTCAGGGACAATCTTCCTCACCAAAGAAACAAAGTGCCACGAATGAAGAACAATCAGGAAATTTTAGAGAAATCTGTCCTGAATGACTGCAATTATTTTCAGTTTTTATGATATATTGATTAAAAAGTATGTTAAATGGCTACAGTGATATGTTTGTTTACAGATAGGGTTGCCCTTATTTAAAGCAGTAAACTACTATTGGTCTGTATGATCTCTCCTGTTTAGGCTTCAGTATCTTTGAAAAGTGACATTGTTTGATATTGGATTTTTTTTTCATCTTTTTTTTTTTTCAAGAAGAAGAAGATGATTAGCCCTGAGCTAACTGCTGCCAATCCTCCTCTTTTTGCTGAGGAAGACTAGCCCTGAGCTAACATCCGTGCCCATCTTCCTCTACTTTATGTGTGGGACGCCTACCGCAGCATGGCTTGCCAAACGGTACCATGTCCATACCCAGGATCCGAACCAGCAAACCCCAGGCTGCCAAAGCAGAGTGTGCAAACTTAACCACTGTGTGCCCCAAGGATAGTTTTTTAAGTAGACATTTTCAAAATACCTAAAAGCAGAGAGAATAGTTTTATGAACCCCTTTATAAACTTTTATCAGTCTTCAGTAATTGTCAGCGCATAGCCAGTCTTGTTTTTTTCCCCCCCCCACCAACCTCAACTGGATTATTTTAAAACAAATCTTAACCATCATGTAATTTCATTTGTAAATTTTTCAATAAATATGTTTTTGGGGCCAGCCCTGTGGCCGAGTGGTTAAGTTCGCGACCTCCGCTTCCGTGGCCCGGGGTTTCGCTGGTTCGGATCTTGGGTGCAGGCCTAGCACTGCTCATCAAACCATGCTTTGGCAGCCTCCCATATGACACAACCAAAAGGATCTGCAACTAGAATATACAACTGTGTACTAGGGGAATTTGGGGTGAGAGAGAAAAAAAAAAAGGTGGTTGGCAACAGCAGATGTTAGCTCAGTTGCCAATCTTTAATAAATAAATAAATATGTTTTTATGGGTATAATTGTGAAAAAGCGTCTTTTTATTTTTGGCAGGACATCTTGACAATTAGATCATGGCAACCATAGAAGAAATTGCACATCAAATTATTGAACAACAGATGGGAGAGGTATGTCTAGTTTACACTTCGTTCACTGACTCACCAAACTTATTTACGCCAAATGTATATGCTAGGTTCTGGAGGTGTAGAGAGAAAAGATAACCCCAACTTTAAGGTAGCTTTAATCTAGTGAGAGAGAGTTGAGTAATCAGACAATCACAATAGAACGTGGTAAGTGCTATGATAGATAATGGTATAGGGTGCTCTGGGAGTACAGAAGAAAAACAGATAATGAAGAGTTGTGGAGGGTTATGGGGACCTGGTCAGGGAATGTTTTTGGAGGATGCAAAGTCTGAGGCAAGTCTTGATAGACCAGTGGGAGGAGATCCATCTCAACAAACAGATCTTCGTGTTTTAAACAATGTCCTATTCCTTAGTAAGAGGTACCATGATCCAGAGGTTTTCAAATTGTCTCCTAAGGATTCTTTGAGAGAGTTAACAAGTTCAAAACTGTTTTCATAATAATACTAAAATGTTATTTGCCTTTTCACTGTTATTCTCTCACGAGTATACAGTGGAATTTTCCAGGGACTATATAACATGTGATATTATATGATGAAGTGTGTCAACATTTAAAAGGTGTTCATAACTCATTGCACCAGTGTTTTCCAAGTGAGCAATGCATGTTATTACAAAATCAGTCATGAATAAAGGATCCATTTCAATTGCAGGATAGACCAATGGATTTTGTTATAATTTCTGATTGCACATTGCAACTAACCTTTAAAAAGCTACCACTTGTCAAATTTTGGTATAGTATCAAAGAATAGTTTCCACAGTTTGGAGAGGCTATTAAGATATTCTTCCCCCTTTGAACCAATAAATGTAAGGCTGGATTTTCTTTATATATTTTAACCAGAACAACATATTGCAAGAGATTGAATGCAGAGGCAGGTATGAGAATCCAGCTTCTATTAAGCCAGACATTAAAACAATTTGTGAGAACGTAAATCACTACCTCTAGCCCCACTAAATTTTTGTTTGGAAAATATACTTATCTTTCATTAAAAAATGTTATGTTATTTATGTTACTGTTTTATTTATTATTTATTAATGAATTAATAAATATTTTTAAAATTTCTCTGTTTGAATTTCTAATACAGTAAACTTCAGTAGATATAACCCACATATAAACCAAAGCCCTTTGGGACTCAGTAAGTTTTTAGAATGTAAACTGATCCTAAGACCTGAGAACTGTTTCCATAATCTATTTACTGTTCTTTGTTGCAGGCCATTTGGATTGCTTCAGTTTCCAGTTGTAACTGTTATGTCATAGTAAACATCTTTTTACTCATTTAAGCGAAATATTTCAACCCAATGCTAATTGTGCCCTGCATGCACCTAATGCTCTTTTCTCTAAGAAATGTGTGAGGGGCCGGCCCAATGGTGCAGCAGTTAAGTGTGCATGTTCCCCTTAGGTGGCCCAGGGTCCGCCGATTCGGATCCCGGGTGCAGACATGCCACTGCTTGGCAAGCCATGCTGTGGCAGGCGTCCCACATATAAAGTAGAGGAAGATGGGCACGATGTTAGCTCAGGGCCAGGCTTCCTCAGCAAAAAGAGGAGGATTGGTAATAGATACTAGCTCAGGGCTAATCTTCCTCAAAAACAAAAAACAACAAAAAAAAGAAATGTGTGAGCCACTAGCCTTTTATTCAATTCACAATGAATATTACTGATAGAAGTAACCCAAAAGAAAATTAACAGCAGCTTAAACTTTACGTGGTAAAATGTATTACAGATTTACTGATTCAAAGTCACATCTTCTAGGTATCATTGAAAATTTGAAAAATTATTGGATGGAGACTGGACTTAGTAGAAATAACCTATGTAAAATAAAATTGACAACAGTTAAAACTGCACCTAGAAAAATAGGACATGGTAGAAATGATGATCAACAAAGGAAACTCAAATTGATAGCAGCTATAATCAATACAATCTGCCCTAGACAAAAACTGATGAGTGATTCAGAACTTTGTTGTAAATTTCACATAGAAAAATAATCTTGATAAAAGTAATTTCAGGGAAGTGGAAAAAAGTTGGAAACAAATCAAATTTTGCCATTTTAAAATTGAATCAAGAAATCCAATTGGCTTAATGAATTTACTCTGTAAAATATTTGTTCAACAAAAACAAACCCTCAATGCTGTGCTAGTTCTCTTTATTCATGAACTTGCTCTTCAGCCAGACTACTCCATCTCAGTACTTGGCACTTCTGTCCTCCCAGTTGCGCAGGCCAAAATTTCCCAGTCATCCTTGACTCTTCTCTCCTCATATTCTTCATCCAGTCCATTAGCACATCTTGTCACCTCTCTCTTCATAAAATATCCCAAATCAAATCACCCCCAGTATGGCTACTACCCTGTTCCCAGCCAGTATCTCTTCCCATGTATAATATCCAGATATTGCCAGTATCTGCAATAGCATCCCTTCTGGTCTCTTTTAATTCTACTCTTGAATATTCACAGTCTAGTCTTCATGCTAAATTTAGAATGATCCTTTTGGAAAAATATCCTGCCACTCTTCTGCTCCATAACCCCTCCAGTGGATCTCCATCTCACACAATAGGAAATCCAAACTTTAGATGACTTATGAAGCCCTGTGTGATTTGGCTCCTGCTGTCACTCAGATCCCATCCTCTCCCATAATCCATCTCTTTCACTCTGTTTCACTCACGCAGCTCTCGTCCTATGCCTCTTGCCTCCTCCTGCTTCATGGCCTTCTTTTATGTTCTGTTTCCTCTACCTAAGCTGCTCTTCTCCTAGCTAGTCCTAAGCCTTGGTCTGTTACTTCACTCAGGTCTGTGCAAAAATGTCATGTCCTGGGCTGGCCCCGTGGCCGAGTGGTTAAGTTCGCACGCTCCGCTGCAGGCGGCCCAGTGTTTCGTTGGTTCTAATCCTGGGCGCGGACATGGCACTGCTCATCAGACCACGCTGTGGCAGCATCCCACATGCCACAACTAGAAGGACCCACAACGAAATATACAACTATGTACCGGGGGGCTTTGGGGAGAAAAAGGAGAAAAATAAAATCTTTTAAAAAAAAAAAAAAAAATGTCATGTCCTGATTACCCTTATTCCATCAGTGACTCTCACCTTACCCTGTTTTAATGCTAACACTGTTATTTGCTTCATAGCAATTAATACTACCTGATAATGTTATTTGCTTATTGTTTTTTATCTGCTTTTCCTCACTAAAAAGCCTTATGAGAACAAAGACTTTGTTTTGTTTATTGCTGTATCTCAGGGCCTAGAACAAACAGTGCTTGGCAGGTAGAATGCACCTGGTATGTTTTTGTCTAAATGGAAGGTGGAAGAGAAGAGGAAGGAAGGAATGAAAATAGTGAGGTCCACATGTTCTTACTATTATACCGTTATTTATTTGCACGTTTGTTTATTTCTGTAGGATAGGAGTTCATGAAAGTATAAAAGGTGTTTAAAAGGTGTGTGTATGTATGTGCTAGTTTAAAAGGTGTGTGTAATGTGTAGTACATTGAATATATAGGTAATGGTGTGCTTTTCCAGCTCTGTTTGAAGGTATAACAAAATTGTATCCTTAGAGGAAAAAAAGATTGAGTTGAATTGATTACTAATTTGACATGATTGTGTTAGATTGTTACAGAGCAGCAAACAGGCCAGAAAATCCAGATCGTGACAGCACTTGATCATAATACACAAGGCAAGCAGTTCATCCTGACAAATCACGATGGCTCTACTCCAAGCAAAGTCATTCTGGCCAGGCAAGATTCTACTCCAGGGAAAGTTTTCCTCACAACTCCAGATGCAGCAGGTGTCAACCAGTTATTTTTTACAGCTCCTGATCTATCTGGGCAGCACCTCCAGGTAAATAACTATAAAAGTGTCTTTTCATCTTATACATGAAAAAATTAGAAAGCATGTCATAAGTCTTGCCATTAAGACTTTAAGTCTTGCATGTTCAGTAGGAAAAAACTTGCATAAAATTATGTGCTGTGCAGATTATCTATGGTGACTGCCCTCTCCTATGGGCGTCTATGCTTTTCCTCACAGCCATATATTTTGGGGGGCTCTTAGTTGCATGTAGGAAGATCCACTCTGGCTGGTTTGGCCAGGAAAGGATTTAGTAAAGGATGAGAGCTCAAAGAATTGTTGGGAAGGCTAGAGAAACAGTGCTAGGTCAGGTTTCCAAGAATAACTACTGGCACATGCTGCAGAACTGGCTTCTGAGAGACCTGCTACTTCTGCACAATTAGGAAACTGCCAGATCAGGAGCATCTTCTGGAGCTGCAGTTCGCCCAACCAAGCTGCCTGAGCCTTGAGCAAAAAGCTGCCAAATCAAGAAGTCAGAACTATAGCTGCCAGCTTTGTCGCTTTGCCTCTCTGTTTTCATCTACATCTTCACTGATGTAGCAAGCTGTCTACCCCACAGTCTGCTTTAACACTGGAACTCAGTTAGTAGTGTGGATTAACTTCACATCATTTTAATTTTTGCAAGTTGTACATCATTCTTCAAAGAGCCAGTTAAGACTTTTACACACTTCATGCCTGTGGTTATGTAGATATTTTTACTGCTGGTTGCTGTGATTGAATACAAATACAATGAATCCTTAAGTTTGCCTTCAGAGATTTTTTGGAGGGGAACGCCCACTTAAAATTGGATTACATATTTTGTGATGAACAACTGATCAAAGAAAATTCCTTTTAGGATTGCAAAACTCCTAATTCATAAAATAGAAAATTTTGCCTATATATCCTGATAGATTGTGTTATTCCTCCAATTATATCATTTATATTATTTTTAGAAATTGCTACGTTGTGGATGAGGATGACGTTGACCTCTTAGAGGTGCTTCCTGAGTTTACTAAGGAGGAGTTGTTAGAACTAAAACACGAATGAAGAAGAGGCAAGAGAAAAGGAAACTAGGAGAAGAAAAAGAAGGAGAACCCTCAATTAAATTCATAGTGAAGGGTTTAGCAGAAGCTTTTGCAGACATCAGCAAGCTCCATAAAACATGGACCCCAACACCAAAAGATTTTCATCAATGGAGAAGAATATTCGTGGTGCACTATCTACTTACAAGCAAATCTATGATGAAAAATGGATAGGATTTATAAGAAGTTATTTCATCAAGACAGAAGTCACTAAAAAATTTATAACATTATACATACCTTAGTTTTTGGGGGTTTTTGTTTGTTTTTTGAGGAAGATTAGCCCTGAGCTAACTGCTGCCAATCGTCCTCTTTTTGCTGAGGAAGGCTGGCCCTGAGCTAACATCCATGCCCATCTTCCTCTACTTTATATGTGGGACGCCCTCCACAGCATGGCTTGACAACGGGTGCCATGTCCAAACCTGGCGTCCAAACCGGCATACCCTGGGCCGCCGAAGCAAAAGGTGTGAACTTAACTATAGCACCACTGGGCCAGCCCCCAGTTTATTTTTATTTTTATTAATAGACTTGATTTTAGTTATCGTGTCTCCTTATACTCCTCTTAGCTGTTTTAGTTTCTCAGACTTAACTTGTATTTGACAGCCTTGACAGTTTTGAAGTATACTGTTTGGGTATGTTTAGGTTGCCCCACTATGGGACTTTGGCTGTTTTTTTTTTTTCTTATTGTTAGACTGTGGTTGTGGGTTTTAGGAGGAGGATCACAGAGGTTAAGTGCCATTTTTATCACATCATATGAAGGGTACTTGACTATCATGTTTTATGTCTTGTGATGTTGACCTAGACCACCTGGCAGAAGTAATGTAATCAGATTTCTCCAGTGTAAATTTCTCCACTTTTTTTTTATTTCTTTTTTTTTCTTTTTCAGGGGAAGACTTGCCCTAAGCTAACATCCATTGTCAGTCTTCCTCCTTTTCTCTTCCTTTCCCCTCCTCCAAAGCCACAGTACATAGTTGTGTGTAGTTGTAAGTTTCTCTGGTTCTTCTATGTGAGCTACCACCAAAGCTTGGCTACTGACAGACAAGTGGTGTGGTTCCATGCCCAGGAACCAAACCCAGGCCACCACAGCAGAGTGTGCCGAACCTTAACCACCAGGCCATGAGGGCTGGCCCTATTTCTCTGTTTTAACAATAAAGATAATATTGGTGCTTTGCCTACTTTATGGATCATCTCTAAGGGCAATGAAAGAGAAATAAGTATAGGATGGAATTCCCCAGGTCCAAGAAGATTTGATTTCTGGTCTAGTGACCTAAGATGGGATGTGGGCAAGTCTCTTAACCTCTCAATATCTCTTCTACTCTTAGGAATAATAGCAGATAAAAGATTAGCACCATTTACAATAGATATGCAATTCAGGAAAAGAATACTTTTCATAGATGCTTTCAAAGGACATCTAATACCAGAAATTGTTGGATATTTTTTTAAGTTGGTTGGAGACTGGTTTTTATGGTGATAAAAGAAGAAATGATGCCACTATGATGTAGTAGGGACAGCCGTTTTTTTTTTGAGGAAGATTAGCCCTGAGCTAACTACTGCCAATCCTCCTCTTTTTGCTGAGGAAGACTGGCCCTGAGCTAACATCCACGCCCATCTTCCTCTATGTGTGGGACGCATGGCTTTTGCCAAGCTGTGCCATGTCCGCACCTGGGATCTGAACTGGTGAACCCTGGGGTCGAGAAGCAGAACGTGCGTACTTAACCGCTGCGCCACCGGGCCAGCCCCTAGGGACAGCCATTTTAAGGACTGTTTAAAGTTTTTGAAATCAGAATTGCTCCTGAAGGCATTCCCACCCCTACGAGAAGAAAGTCAAAATAGAGGATTACTTTGTGGGTTGTTTTAAAGCAGGAGGAAGGGATTTACTAAATGCTGTATCATATTTTTTCAATTGGATTAATTTGTTCACGTTTCAAAAGATTGAAAGAAAATGGTGAAAAGGTTGAAGGATAACCCTAAAGAAGAAGCTGGTATTTCTTTGCCAACATTATTTTAGCTGTCCCTCGTGATGAGCTCTTTATATAATTTAGAGGCTTAGTTAGTAATTTGCCCAAAGCCACCACACCTAGTTCTACTGACTTGCTACCATTTATCAGACTCCAGAGTCCATGCTCTCAACCACTACCCCCAACCCAAATCTTAGCTCATTAAATGAAAAGTTTATACCTTTGTATATCAGTCATATTTCCATAATGATAAGTAAAAGTATATCAATAAAATGTTTTTTTTAGAAAATTATCTTTTTATGCTATTATAGTTTATTTTAGTGATGTCATTCCATGTGGAAAGGTTCTGAGCTGTTCGAAGACAAATGTAATAGGACTGATAACTACTGCAGTAATTTGGCATGTTCCGTGTGAATAATAAGTGCTTAATGGGTGAGATGCGTTAAGAAATACTCATATTTGTGTGCTTAACAGTCTTTTACTTTAATGAAATTGTTATGGAAAAATTAAGGTATTCTTACTGTCTTTGTTTCTTATAACATTGAAATTTTTATCTATATATAAAGAAAATTAAGAATAGTTCTATATATGCATAATAAAAGAATTCAAAAGTTTCAGAATAACTTATGAAAAAGAAAGCAAAAAGTAAGACTGAATGAATGTTCTTTTAATTTTTTACATGAGAGCATTATTGAGTAACAACAGATTACTTTTTTTTTTGTTTTGGGGGGTTTTCTTTAGCTCTTAACAGATAATTCTTCCCCAGACCAAGGACCGAATAAAGTTTTTGATCTTTGCGTAGTATGTGGAGACAAAGCATCAGGTAACATTAAAAATAACCTCCTATATGTGTTGTGTTGTTAAAATAACCACCATTCTACCATGTGTTTTTCTACTGAAAGTAAAAAGAAAAAGGAGCATGTCATCTTTGTGGTTCATATTTGTGGCCTCTGAAATTTAACTGATTTTTCCCCAAAGTTTTTTATTCACCTAAAGATTTTTTCACTTCAGTGCAGTTTACTTTGATCTTGCAGTAACATAAAATGCATATTTCAAAGAATTCTGAAAGACAGTTTTGCTTTTTGAAAGTAAACTGTACGTGTGGAAATTTTTTTGAATGTGAAACCAGTTTTGTCAAAAAAATTGCTTTAAAAATTAGTTGTGATCCTTAATAATATATAATATGAAGTTAACTACCTGTTGAGCCCTCTTCTCATTTCAAGAATACAGAGTGACTTGACTTATTGAGATGGAGAAAGCTCTGGTTAACTTTATTTACTGCTCTACATAGCTGAGCAGACATTCTCCAAGCCTGTTACTAGTACTCAGGGCTATTCGTTTTAGTTCTGGCCATTGTTGCTTCATGCCAGAAATACACACCCATGTTCACTCATATGTATTCACAAGTGCCAGTGGGATATAGTTTAAGGGCCCAGTTTGTTTCCTCTCATTTTTAATCTTTTCCATAGCTTCATTACAAAAACCTCCACTAGAGCTTTTCCCAGAGTATGTTCAATTTGTTAATAGATATTGTGCCAAAGAAATTGTCTGTGAAATGATAGATTAATCAAAGTGTAACAGATTTCTCCAGAAATCTAAAAATTGGAACCCACAATGAGGAAGGATTGTTATAGTTCAAATACTAGCAGACATTGTATCCGTTTTTTGGAGCATAGTTTTCAAAATAAAATATCTTTATACAATAATTAACTAAACTGTAATTTATAAGTGATCTCAGAAATGAAAATAGTTGTTATGTTGAATCATAGGCTTATGGGTGATCTTGTTTCTTCTCTTTCCCAAGTTTTCCATACCATTGTGAAGGTTACTTTACAAAATTTAAGAACTCATATTGCTTAGTATATTTTATCAGAAAATATGGTTGTTTCATTCTGTTTAGTAACTCCTAAAAATATTTTTCATGTCATAAACTAAAAAAATCTCAGTTTTATCTTATATATTGTTTACAGGAAAGAAATGGGCTTATTTCATTTCTGTTCTAAAATGTCTGACTTTTGTGTTTTCTTAAACATTTTGTCTCTAGGGCGTCATTATGGAGCAGTAACTTGTGAAGGCTGCAAAGGATTTTTTAAAAGAAGCATCCGAAAAAATTTAGTTTATTCATGTCGAGGATCAAAGGACTGTATTATCAATAAACACCATCGAAACCGCTGTCAATACTGCAGGTTACAGAGATGTATTGCATTTGGAATGAAACAAGATTGTATGTATTAGCTTTAAAGGAAAATACTTTTAAGGGTTCAGGCAAACTCTAAAAGTATGTTAAAATTAACACATTAAAATGTATCAAGTATATATGCTTTTTAATTTACAGTGTTCCAACTAAAAATATAAAAATATGTACATTCGTATATATTTTTAATAGGTAGAACAAATATTTATTGAGTGCCTATATGCCACACATGTATTTGTAGTTTGAACATGGTAGAAAAACAACACAGACACACAACTAACTAGATGCCGGTTTACTTTTTGATTAAACTATTAAAGTGATTAACAATATAATGACTAGTTAATATTGATGGCACTTTCACTATGCCTAAATCTGTGTAGTATATGGATTAACTTAATTATTCTCACAGCAAAGTTCTATGCAGTGGGTACTACTGTTATCCATTTTACATTTGAGTAAACAGAGAAATTGAGTAACTTGCCCCAGGTCACACAGTAAGTGGCAGAACTTGGATTTGAATCTTGGCAGGTCTTCTTTCCTCAGAAAATGTACATTTAACAACTACAGTATCCTATCTCCTAAACATCATGAAATAAAGTTCCTATAAAGTAAGTGAAATAAATTACCTATATTTTATAAATGAGACTAAGCAGTTGAATTACTTCTCAAAAATCTCCCTGCCCTTAGCTAAAAAAAACAGATCTAACTTTGGTCTTTTGTGACTCTCTAAGGTATTTTTTTCAGTTGGTAAATATTTCATTTTTTTACACTCTCATATAAATAGAAAAGGACTCCTAACTTCAATTTTTCCTCCTTGACACTGAGCTTCTAAAAATTAAGAATTCCTCTACATTTCTACCACAGTGGGGGTAGGGAGAGAAAAAAGAACTAGAGATGAAAATTGGCTGGTTTTACCCTTCTGACGTAACTTTTTTTTTTTTTGAACTTACAAATAATTTCTAAAGATAGGTGGTTATCTTTGGAGTTCAGTTATGGTAACTATGTCTCCCATTAGCAGCATTGCTGACCTTGAGCTTACATTTATAATTGCCTATAAATTCTGCATTGTGATATAATAGTTTAACGCATTTTTGTAGCTGTTCAATGTGAAAGAAAACCTATTGAAGTATCACGAGAAAAATCTTCCAACTGTGCCGCTTCAACAGAAAAAATCTACATCCGAAAAGACCTTCGAAGCCCATTAGCTGCAACTCCAACTTTTGTAACAGATAGTGAAACTGCAAGGTATAGTAAAAACAACAAACAAAACATATGTTAAATAGTAGCTGGTCATTTGTTTCTCTTCCCATTGAAACTAAGGCTAAAATTTGTACTTATTTGTTACAGGTCAGCAGGACTATTAGATTCAGGAATGTTTGTGAATATTCATCAGTCTGGAATAAAAACTGAGTCAACTGTGCTGATGACACCAGATAAGGTGTGTTTAGTGCAAAATAATTTAAAGCTTAAATTTTTTTAAGCTTTTAAAAATTTTTCCTTTTCTTTTTTTCTCCATCAATTTGGTCAATTGATTTGGTCTTAAATATTCCCCGTTACAAGTTGGCCTTTTTTTTTAAAGATAAATTATCAGCTATTTGGTTGAAGTGTTTATTATTCCACTAGGCGAATTATAGCTTCAGTGTGAAAGTGACCAACATTTAAGTGTCTTCCAGGTTTCTTTCATCTTGAAACAAAAGTCCTCAGAAATAGAATTTATACTAAGTGCAAATTCTTAGTATTCCTTTCATGTTCTCCTACAGATTTTGTAGTGCCATAATACTTAAAATATTTCAGGTGAAGAGAAATTCTTAGCACACCTTACTCAAAACGTTGACTTGAGTCAAAAGTAGGAATAGGTTTGTAAGAGCTCTCACAAATTTGTATCCAAGTTGTCTGACTTCTGATAGAGATTTGGAGCAGCTGTTTATTGAGCAAGGGGTATAAAGTAAAAAAAGTTTATTTAGATTGAGCATGTAGAGGTTTTGTAGTTTTCAGAAACCCCTTATGAGAACAAAAAGCAAAAATTTCTCCAGAAGACTCTTATCTGAAAACAGATTTTAGGGGCCCTCTGACTAGTGTTTTTCTCAGCCTGTACTGTGATCTGGTTTTATGTAACCTATAAGATTGTTCATTCTATTTATGGCCTGATTTGTTATATATTTGTTGCTCGATACTTTAAGGCACTCTAATACTTGTGCTCTGAAATGAAATTTCATCTGCCACTTACTAGCTGTGTAACCTTGGGCAAGTTATTTGATCTCTCAGTGCCTCACTTTCCTTCCTCATCTGTAAAATGGTGATAATGAATGTCTACCTTACAGATTGGGCTTTAGCATGTTATTATTGAGTAAAGAGATTTAGCCTCTTGCCATTTATTCTGAAATGATAAGATTTCACTTTAGCCTTCTACACAACTCAAGGTTAGAATGATAGTTACAATTTCATTGACATGTTAACTCCTTTAGGAAAAGTAAGGAAACTAAGTTTTGTTGTAAAATTACTGTTTGCTCAGACACTGTGCTTTTCTATATATCTTTGTATTAAATTATAATAAAACTTTGTGTGGTAAGTTTCTGACAAATGATCCCAGAACTGTCAAGTCACAGGATGAGGTCTTTTCACATTGCCTAGGAGTTTTTAGTGGCAAAAACTTAAAAATCTATTTGGATAGACATGTTATGGAATGGAAGAGAAGGTATAAGTATTTGTCTTAGTTGGAAATTAAAACACCTAAAAATGTTAACTCTTTTTACTCATATAAGAAGGCTGGAGCACTGGCTTGGAGCATGGGCTTTCCCATCAGACAGACCTGAATTCCCATCCTGCCTCCACTATTTATTGCTGGAGAGCAATGGATAATTCCTGTCGGTAATGAAGGAATTATTTCTATTTCACAGGGTTGTTGTCAGGGTTAAATAAAATACATATATAAGTAGTAATCATGTAAGAACTCAGTAGCTGATGAGTTTTTCAGTAAATGATTCTGCAACCATTCATTAATTTGGGGAGAGCACAAAAATTGTTTTATTCTACTTATTCACCAAAATCAATTTCACATAAACTAAAGAATTGATATAGCAATGAAACATCAAGGAAACATATATTCTCTTAGGATAAGAACGTTAAAACCAAAAACCATAAAGGAATAATCAAAAATACCATTAAGGAATCCTGTCAGTAGGCTGTGGAAGGCAACTGAATGGCCTCTCATTAGATTAAGATGGGATAATTTGAGCATTTAAAAAAGAATGACTAATGAACTGAAACACATCAAGTATATAAAAATCTGTGAATTTAAAATGATACTCAGGGGCCGGCCCGGTGGCGCAGTGGTTAAGCACACACGTTCCACTTTTCAGTGGCCCGGGGTTTGCCGGTTCGGATCCAGGTGTGGACATGTCACCACTTGGCATGCCATGCTGTGGTAGGCATCCCACATATAAATTAGAGGAGGATGGGCGTGGATGTTAGCTCAGGGCTAGGCTTCCTCAGCAAAAAGAGGTGGACTGGCACTAGTTAACTCAGTGCTAATCTTCCACAAAGAAATAAAATGATACTCAGAACTCATCTGTCACCATTAGAGGTTGCTAGGACATTGACTCATTGCTCTGAAAATTAATAAATGAAAGGAAAAATCAAGCACTTAATCTGCCTTTCCTATACAAATTATATTTCTGGATAGTCAAAGAGTTAAGGAGAGAAATTTCATCATGAAAGAATTATAGCTAATTAATGCATAAAGAATGTATACATCATTAACAAAAATAAAAACTGAAGACAGAGAAAAATATCATATATGTAAAGAGATTTCTCAGCTACACAGTGGCTGGTAAAAGTTGGCATCCTAGGAAGTCTGTGCAATAATACATTTACTTTTTTTTTCTCTTTTTACTAATATTAATTTTATTACATCTATAAAACTTTATAGTTTGTATAATAAATTTTAGAAATTATCATAACAATATCAGAATTTTAACGCTAAAAAGAACTTGAAAGGTTATCTGATTTAATATCCTTTTACAGAGGAAGCAATTGATATGAGTAGATTAAGTGCAATTTTTGGCTTAAAATTTTCTATAAACATTCCCTAGGAAATGTGCCGAATGTTTTTAAACTTGTATTTTCCTCAAGCAGTTTCTAAAAACTAGGTGATCTTTGGTCATACTTTCTAGTTTTCACTTAGAGTACTTTTCTTTTGGCCTTTCATAACCTAGAATTAGATATTTCAGATTTACAAGTTTATTGATGCCAGCTTGCAGAATTTTAATACTTTTTTTTTTTTTTTAAGGCTGAATCATGTCAGGGAGATTTAAGTACCTTGGCCAGTGTGGTTACATCATTAGCAAATCTTGGAAAAACTAAAGATCTTTCTCAAAATAATAATGAAATGTCTATGATTGAAAGCCTAAACAATGGTGATACCTCTGTGTGTGAATTTCGTCAAGAAACGCAGACCAATGGTGATGTTTCAAGGTAAGGTCTGTTTTGATCTTAAGTATCCTTTAGTATTGCTTAAAATATTTTTATGTTGAATACTACTTACAGAAATTTCAGAAAACAAGTATTTTTATTAGACTTAGAAAATTTGTCTTCGTAGATTTTCACTGAAAAACTGTATTCAATGTAAAATGTTGTCCAGCAGGTTACATTCTAAATAATGAGCAATAAGTGAATATTAGAAGATTAGAAACGTAGTCATAAAATTTAGGAATTTGTTTTCCTGCTAAAGATGATTTGGGTCTGACATTTCACATATCTTAGTTGCCGAATTTTATCTTCTGTGTATTTACACTTAAACATTTGTCTTAGTAGGCAGTCATGTTCATTTTTCCCCACCAATTTCTAGCGATGAAAGTAGATCAAAGACTTAGTTGAATCAACTACAATTTTAAGTTACACCTCAGAAAACATGTATTAGAATTCTATTTTTCATTCTCTTAATACTTAAGATGTAGAAATTAGATTTCTTCAGACTTTTTTTCATACACCGTTCATCATCTAAAATATTGGAAAAACTGCATTTAAGTGTCTCAATAAGTCCTTTGTTGAGCATGAGATTTTAAGGAATTCTAGAAGGCATCTCATTGAAAGATATGGAGAGCTATTTTGAATAATTATGTGCTAATATTGGTTAATTATTTGCCATCCTAATAGGAAATTCTTACAGTTTAGATATAGCTATGTTACCACAAGTTTAAAAATATTCTCTGAATTTTTAAAGAAAATTGAAACCTAACTGTGTTGTGTAGACTACAGTAAGGTCAGCATACTTGCCCTTGTTCTTTCTAAATAACTTCTATGTGTAAAATAAATGGGCTGATATCTTGTATCGGGTGTATAACTTATAAAAGCGTACTTTCATACCAAAGTATGAGGATTTTTCTCCCCCTTAATTACATGAGTTTTTTTTTAAGACTTTAATTCTTTGGTAATACATTAGTATAATAATATAGTTTGTCATACTATACATAAGAATTTTAATTTGTTGCTTTTGGAGAGAGTCGTAGATGTCACTGAAATAGAGTGCTCAGTGATACACCAGTGTTCTGTTTTCTAATCAATTTTTGGGCCTAAATGTTAATTCCAGAATTTTATATAGAATTTTCATTTTATTGTGGAGATTGGCCAAGCTCACAGCTTCTGATGTCTCCTTATAGGGCTTTTGACACTCTTGCAAAAGCATTGAATCCTGGAGAGAGCACAACCTGTCAGAGCTCAGTAGAGGGCATGGAAGGAAGCGTACATCTTATTGCTGGAGACTCGAGCATAAATTACATCGAAAAAGAGGGGCCACTTCTCAGCGATTCACATGTAGCTTTCAGGGTATTTCCATATATATATTTTACGACTTTTATGTTGTGTTACCCATTTTGATTTTAATCTTCCTTTCAAAAATCGAAGTATATTTGTTATGCTTTTAAAGTCAGAAATATCCCTGATAGAATTCAAAACAGCAGCTAAAATGTATACATCTAGCTATATAAAATAATGGCTTAATGACATCCTGTTTATAAATCAGAATTATAATATCAATTAATGGATTTAAATCTAAAAAGTTAGCTTTTAGAACATTTAGACATAGTTCTTTGCTGTTGCTTTGTTTGTTTTAGCTGTAACTTGGCATTCATGATGTGTTGAATGCACTGGTTTTGTTCAATGCCTAGTTACTACTACTTCAGTGTAAATCAGTATCTAAGACCCAGATATTCTGCTCTTACCATAGTAACTATGAAGAGCTCCATTAATTATGTATTACCCAATTTAGCTAGTTCTCAGCATTATTTTAAGAAGGTAAAATTATTTAGTACATTTTAACTTTTGGCTTTTAACTTTTTATACTTTAACCATTTTAGAGAAGGTATATTTGTAATTTCTTTTTTGCTCCCCTAAATACATTAATTGTGTTGGAAACAATACATGTAGAATATTAGAAAATAACTTTCTAGCATTTGATTTGTCATTCACATAATGTTTGGACCACAGCTATAGATGTGCTGACAGTTGAGGCCCTACATTAAGACCCTTCTGGGGGCTGGGCCAGTGGCACAGCAGTTAAGTTCGCAGGTTCCACTTCGGCTGCCTGGATTCACCGATTCAGATCCCAGGTACAGACCTATATGTACCACTTATCAAACCATGCTGTGGCAGGTGTCCCACATATAAAATAGAGGAAGAATGGGCACGGATAATAGCTCAGAGCTAATCTTCCTCAGCAAAAAGAGGAGGCTTGGCGGCAGATGTTAGCTCAGGGATGATCTTCCTCAAAAAAAAAACACATTAAGACACCGCTGTTTTGACTGGTCCCTTTTTTTGGTGAGGAATATTGGCCCTAAGCTAACAGATCTGTTGCCAGTCTTCCTTTTTTTGCTTGAGGAAGATTGTCCCTGAGCTAATATCCGTGCCAGTCTTCCTCTATTTTGTATGTGGGATGCTACCACAGCATGGCTTGATGAGCAGTGTGTAGGTCTGCCCCTTGGATCTGAACCCTCGAACCCCAGGCTACTGAAGCAGGGCATGCAAACTTAACCACTGTGCCGCCAGGCCAGCCCATGACCCCTCCATTTTAACCACTCTATATCTTTGCTTTGTCAGCTATGAGTACTGTTAGCAAATGGTATGCAAAGTGATTGAAAGTACGTAGGAGATTTCAGTTAGCAATACATAGCAGCCCTGGAATACCTGAGGGTAATTGCTCCTAACTTTGCTATAGATTATAAATTTCCATGTGTTTCTTAGGAGAATATCGACAGTTATCAAATAGATATGTGTATTACTGGTAGAAATAATGAACACAAATCTAACACCGGCCAAAACTGCATAAGATAAAATTTATATTTGCAAAATTTGACTTGGTAGAAATAGCCACAGAGAAAAATCACAGTGACTTAAATAATAATTGCTGTAATTTGATGTAGTCAATAAAACGTATCAATGAAATAGATCTTCATGTAAAATTTTACTGAAGATAATGTCTGGAAAAAAATTAGTAAAGTTTTATTTGCATCATACAAGAAAATTTTTTATGGGCACTGTAAGAAAAAGCAATGGGAATAATCAATGTCATCCTTAAAAATTGTAGTGGGAGCTATGGACAAGAATGGAGCAAAGCAAAACTGATTTTTCCCATTGTACTTTCTTACTCTAAATAAAAGATATTCTTTTGTTTGCTTAGTTTTACTTGCTGCCTTCAGATTTAAATGGGAAGGAAGGTGAAAAGGCAAATGGGGGACAAGGACTCACGCAAGAAAAAAGTATAGAGCACTTCCATAGAAAGTAGAAGTAGTTGCCTTTTTTTATTGTTGATATTGGTCCTCAGAATTTTTGATTCTTTCAAATATTTGTTTTAGACAGATGAATTAGGCAAATTATAACTTTTTTCCTTTCTGGAATTGGCTTTTTTCCGTTCTGTCTTTGGCCTGCTGTACTCTGGGTACCCTCAGAATCAGCTCTGTAAAGTTTCTTGCCCTCCTCGGAAGCACAGCTCCTTCTTTCTTTGTTTCTGTCAACAGCTTCTGTGAAATCAAGAGCTTTACTTTTCAGTGACTTCTTAGCCCAGGACTTTCATGTTTAGTTCTTTAATTGAGGTTTTATGGTCATGAGTTTCAAGAGCTGACATCTGTAATCAACTCAATCCTCTTAATCACCGAGCTAAATGGCGTTTTGTTCCTCTCACATTTTTATGTGTAGTATAGTTGGCAGCATGCTTGCATGTACGTTCTTTCATTTGAGCCTCACCCCAGGCTGTTGAGGAGGTTTGGATTTTTGTTGTCATGTTGTGAGTGAGAAAAAAGCTTTGGAGGTTTTCAATGTCTTGTTCAAAGCAGTCCAGACCGTAAGGAGAAATAGTCTAATAACGCAACTTGCATTTTGTTTCTGATGAATCTAAGACAATAGAAATACTTAACATTTTTGTTAAATTTTAGAGGTTTTGGTATGATTTCGTATACTTTATCTCACTTGATTCGTACAATTTCCTTATACAAATAGTCAAGGTGGGTAGTATTCCCATTTAGAAATAGGTATATGAGGCAGAGGGAGGTGATTTCCACAGCTGTTCTTCCCTGATGTTTATTATCTTATATTAGAATCACAATCCTTATACTCACCATATGTGATGTTTGGGACTCATCATCATTCTCCCCACGCTGCACTTATCTCTATTCTCTGAGTGAATCCTAACCCTTCTATTGTTTGAATTTCTCGCTTCCTCTTTATTTTTATCACCATATTTTAGGCCTTTTAAAATTTCTTAACCTGTCACAGTAATGTCTTTGTTTCCAGTCTCTCTTCTCCATTTTATCCTGTGCACTGGTAAGAGTGATACTTGTTAAAAATCAATCCAGTTATGTTATTCTGCTACCTAAAGCCCTTCAATAGCTTCCCGTTGCCTGTATTAGATAAGTTCCAATCTCTATAACTAGACATTTTAGGACCCTCCACATTCTGATCCAGTTGCCCATGATTTCTGACATACTGTTCCCTTTCTTAGCCCTTTCTATAGCTGATTCAATTTCCATTTTATTCTTCTCTTGAGACTATAGCACTTAGCTTAGTGGCTCACAGTGAACTCTCAGTAAATGGTTGCTGAATTATATGTAATCTGGGGTCATACAACTAATTAATGACAAGTTGGGAGTAGAATCCAGATCTCCTAACTCAAATCAAATGATTTTTTAAAAGCTATATCATTCAACCTATTGTCAGAATTACATACAGAAACTGCTAGAAAGGTAATTGAGAACGAGTAATAACTTCTAAAATAGGTAGCCAAGTTTAGTTCATGTCACCACTCTTTAAAAAAATTGTTTCAATATATTAAAAGTGTATAATTTGAAAAATGTGTATAATTCAGTTTATAAACCTAAAAGTTCACAGGCATTTTAGAGAAGCTTTAACATCTCTGTAGTAGAAACTTACCTTCTCTGTATAGAGGAAGAAATCTTTGTCTTTTCAATCTAAAAGACTTGTTGAATGAATTCTTGTTTCTTCAGCCAGCATTGGCTTTCTCATTCATAGTGCTAAAGGTGTATCTTGCTTTAAGAAAATTAAGTATATAAAACAGATAAATTACGGGACATTTCCCTTAGAAAATAATACAACATGGTAGTCCTTTAAATAATGAATTCCTCTCGTGTATAGTGCCAATGTTTTCAATTTTATGATTAAAGCAACAAAAAGTTTTCAACATTACCACCACTATTGTGTAAATGAAAGTACATCTGTATCTTTTAGCCCTTGTATCCAATTCTACATAAGTATTTTATTTGTTTAAAAGCGATTTTAAACTATTTAGCAAAGGGTATTCTTTATTGTCATTTTGCATCTTACTCCTCCACCCTAAAACTAGTAATCTTTGGTAATTCCACTAATTTTTTAGGCCTTTTTCCCGACTCACTTTGGGCAGTTCGGAAAAGGTATGATAGTAACCAGTTTGTTTTTTATCTACTTATGTGTAGAAACAATTGCATCCTAATAATTACATTTACGATGTTTAATATCTGTTTGCCTTCAATTCTCTTAAGAATTGTCTTAAATAATATTTTAATTTACTGCTCCAGTAAACATTTCTCAGACATTTAAAAAATTATTACTTGGTACCATTTATAAATAGGTAAACCATTTGTGGTTAATACTGAACAAAGGCAGTTAATATTTTTTAGATTTTTATCTAACATTTCTGGAGAACTTTTACATCATTTTAATGAAAACTTTTTGATCTGTTTGGCATCATGGACACCTTTGAAAATCTGATGAAAGTTATATATCCATTCCCCAGAAAAATACATGTGGGCACATCCACCTTAGGTAGCCACTGTTAACTGTGTGGGGTATCCCTTCTGTCCTTTATATGTGTACCACATGCACTCTCTATCTTTAACATAAATTGGGTCATCTGCATAATGTTTTACAGTTTTTTTCCGCTTAGATGTCTGTGAGATGTTTTTTCTATGCCATTACATCTCAGTTTATCTTAGTAATTTTAATGCCTACAAGGTACTCTATAGCATGGATTATTCTTTTCCTTAGCCATGGAAATTTGGATTATTACCAGCATTTAATTTCTCTGTTAGGAGGACCACTACAATGGACATCCTTATGTGTGCTTTTTTGTGTGTGTGTATGCAAGTATTTTTCTGGAATAGAGATTTAGAAGTGGTGTTGCTGCAAATAATCAATAACCAATCTATAGATTTGAAAGATAAGATGAGATTTATTGGAGCTGAGGACTAGCCCAGAAGTGCAATCTCCACAGGGAAGAAAGCACTCCAGAGAACCGTAGTTTTTAGCATGGTAGTATACCATTTCAGAACAAAGAACATGAAGCATGACAGAATACAATTTTTTTTCGAAGTTACAAGGAGATGTCTTGCTGCAATTTAGCACATATGCAGCAGGTCAACTTGACCCTGGCTTTCTGGGAAGAAAGCTTATCTTCAAAGAAGTACTGGTATTGGCATCAGAGGGAGACATTCATGCCTGTGTCTAAGAGTGCATTCTATGCTTTGGGATAATGTTTGAAGCAGGTGTACAATGCATGTTTGGCAGGCCATAAGTCAGACTGCTCTAAGAAAAACAAGTTTTAGTTTGAATCAGGTTTAAACCAGAATGGCTTCCCCATATAACTCAATATGTGAGAACTTATTCTTACTATTTTCATCAGTGTCATTATTAGATCGCAGGATGTATTTGGCTTTAAAATTTTGATAGATAGAGCCAACTTGCTCTCCAGCTTACCCACCCTCAGTAGTATGTGAATACTTGTTTCCCTGTATCATCACCTACACTTAATGTTATTGATCATTTCAATAATTTTAAAATAGAAGTAAATATTTCTTATGAGTGAAATTATATTTATAGCAATAAAGGTTCTCTTTAACAGGATTTTCAAAAATACTTTTAGAAGGTTTTGATATAGGATATTTATTTTCAACAGTGGTCACACGTTTAAAATAACTGCCTAAGATCAGTGGTACAAATTGACAGCCTGTGAGTATTATAGCCACAGACACATTTTGTTTAACCTGATTAGATTAAATGGGGAGATTTCACTCAGAATCTGCTCTTTGAAAAATTGAAAGAGCAGGCATTGCTGAGCCAAAATTACCATATGTTTTCAGTGTGTTGAATTCAAGTCACAGCTGTGCCCTTTATCTGGGACTATACACTTCCCAGATGGCACCAGCAGGCCCACTTCACTCATTAATTACTCTCCTGACCCTCTAAGCATTTGAATTTGCTAAACCCCATAGTCTAAATGAAAGGGACATTTAACATACAGGATTGCTCCTTAAACTGAATTTGTTGTATACCGTTGTGAATAAAGGAAAAACATTTAGATCAAGGGAGAAGGTAACTCTTAAAAATAGAACCAGAGAATATCATGGTTGGTATTTATTAAGTAAGATTCTGTTTGCCTGAGTATTTCTTTCTTAGCATCTGTGATTTCCTCATTTATTCTGAATCCTATCTTTAGCTGTAAATTCCAGTGACTTGGATTGAATTATTGGATTTGTCTTTTGGTAAATATATTAGACTCTTATTTGATATGTTTACATTTAACTTTTTCAAAGAAACGATAATTTAGAACTGTCCGTCATAAGATAATTTAGCTCAATCCCTGTTCCTCCCAGCTCACCATGCCCTCTCCTATGCCCGAGTACCTGAACGTGCACTACATTGGAGAGTCTGCCTCCAGACTGCTGTTCTTATCCATGCACTGGGCACTTTCGATTCCTTCCTTCCAGGCTCTAGGGTAAGTGTTTTGAAGTCCTGAATATAAATGTGATTTTGTAGCACAAATGTACATTAGAGGACTTTTATTTTGAGAGGATTTACATTAAAGGAAAAAAATGGTTTAACATTTTAACTTTTGTCATTTATTTGACAAATTATGGCAGCCAGTATTTTCTGTGTATTATTTTTATGTGGAAGAGTATCCATATTTCATAATTTGAGTAAGTTAACAATTCAAATGGAATATATGCAGTGGAGCTGATAAATCATGGCCAGGATTTGTAATAGGCCACCTTTGATTGACTTAAAGATAGGGAGACTGTAGGGATGTCCTAGGCTTTTTGTTTCCCTCCCGCCACCACTGTTTCATTGTTCATCTCAGGCATGCTAATAAGGAGCTGAAACTTGCATACAGTGAATATGTTTAAAAATAGACATAATTGTTTTCCAATGTGTGGTTGCAAAAAAAAGGGTGAGGAGGACAGAAAATGGAAACCCCATAGTATCACTGTGATAATTTAGAAGTTTGGTCCTACCATTAAGTGAACATCTATATTCTGTTTTCAAGTAATCACATGATAATGGAAAATGGTCTGTTAAGAAACCCATACTGTACCTAAAGTGTGCGAAATTTATTTAGATTGCTTTAAAGTCACTGGTATGAAGAGGCAAAGAGACCAGGGAAAAGGTTAAGCCCATAGTAAGAAAAGTATTCTGGTTACAGGACCCTGCTCACTGGTATGATTTCATGAACAGTTCACTTTTATATCCTGTATATGTGTTTTCCCATTTGCCAAATAGGATTAATAGCTGCCCATTCTTTATCCTTACAGCATATTTTGACTATAACTAATAAACGTATCTGAATCATGACTTTAAAAGGCATACACAGAACCCCACTGTAATTTGGCTTATTAATCGTTGTTGGATATACCATATATTAATCATGTACTTAAATAATACAGTTATATATCCTAAAAGCCTGATTTAGAATTGTTAAACTTTAAAATGATTGTTAGCTCTTTCTCTTAAAATAACATTTAACTTTGAGAATTTCTCCAGTCTGTTCTTTTAAGAAAACATTAAAATATAATGTAAATTTACATATTAGCACTGTTTTTTTTTTTTAAAAGATTGGCACCTGAGGTAACGTCTGTTGCCAATCTTGCTTTTTTTTTCTTCTTCTTCTCTTCTCCGAAGCCCCCCAGTACATGGTTGTATATTCTAGTTGTAGGTCCTTCTGGTTCTGCTATGTGGGACACCACCTCAACATGGCCTGAGGAGCAGTGCCATGTCCACGCCCAGCATCCGAACCAGCGAACCCTGGGCCGCCGAGGCAGAGCGCGTGAACTTAAGCACTTGGCCATGGGGCTGGCCCCCATATTAGCAGTTTATTTTTAAAGTATTAAGTGTAGTTTTCTTAGCTTGAAACTGGCATACTTATACCTTGAACAGTAACCTGGTGATATTTTTCACAATACAGTAACAATTATTATAGTAAAACAACAAAAGAAAGGATTCTTGGAGTGATTTGAACTCCTTGAGTTATTTATAAGACCGCTGACCTTAGGTACTTCTGTTAAATTAATTGTGATTATCCTATGGAAATAATCCAAATGTTGAATAAACCAAAAATAAAGCTTGAGGTTTCTGCTTACAATATAATTTTATAGTGGCAGCCGCATTTCCCTGTGATCTGTATTGAAAATTAGTTTCAATGTAATAGCTACAGGATTATTTGCAATTAGAATTAACCATTGATGTAGCATTCAAGGCCATTAGTTGCTCTATAAACTTTTAATGATTATCCCTCTCTAGAAAATTTATAGTTTAAATTAATCTGATGTATGAGGACTATGTCTTAATGATGTAAAATTCTGTTATGTGGTAATAAAAGCTATTCTAAGTCTCCCAGAAACTAGCATTGGTTGCATTTTTATCCCTAGATACAAAACTTGGAAACAAAGCCCTCATTTTACAGAGAGAAACAGATAAGCAACATTAATCATTTTCCACAAGTGGAGCTTGTTTTGATCACTTACTTTAATGGAGGGGAACAGTAGCTTAAAGAATCTTAAACTATGGTTTGGTAAATTTGTATTTTACAAGGCTTCTGGGTTTTACAAGGATGTTGCTTTTCTGTTTAAGATTTGTAGTTTTGGTACTTACAGGAATTCAGTTGTTCAATTTTACCTGCATAATTTGCGTAAGTGCACAGTAGTTGATTCAGTTAGGGGCACTTGGCATGATTTGTCTAGAATAAGGGCAGCAGTCCTCTCTACCTAGATTCTTAGAAAAGTTCCACGCCACCACCATTTGCTACAGGAGACTTTATTGAATAATTTAAGAAACTTTCCATTAAATAATAAGCTTGAAAGTTGGATCTTAAAATCTACTGGAACAAAATAATGTTTACCGTAACTGTGGGTTTGAAACCAGCTCTGTTGCTGTATCACTGACTGTTTTTCCCTAAAGGCCATGCCTTCATTTCGAACAGATGCTGCCAGGTAAAATACAATGCCTTGAGTTTATTCAAAAGTCGTATTCCTTTATCAAAATAAATAGTATAGGGCCCGCCCAGGAGCACAGTGGTTAAGTGCACACATTCCACTTCGGCAGCCTGGGGTTCGCCGGTTCGGATCCTGGGTGTGGACATGGCACTGCTTGGCAAGCCATGCTGTGGTAGGGGTCCCACATATAAAGTAGAGGAAGATGGGCACAAATGTTAGCTCAGGGCCAGTCTTCCTCAGCAAAAAGAGGAGGATTGGCAGCAGATGTTAGCTCAGGGCTGATCTTCCTCAAAAATAAATAAATAGTATAAATAATGATCTGATCTCCAATTATGAATACTGTGTACATATTTAATAAACATTGACAATATAGTACAGTAGTTAGAAGTACCTATTTCTAAAGGAAGTTGACATATTTATTGTTATGCAACTTAGTGCTTTTGCTTATTAACATTTGCATTGCTTTCAGCATACCTGACTGATAATTTAATTAGCTCCTCTACCCAGCTCCTTTTACTTCTCAACAGAAAGATGTTTTGAAAAGAGCTAGTATAATGTGACTGCAATAGTCATTTGTTTGTTTGTTTGTTTTCCTTAACAGGAAAAAACTGGTATCAAACATGCCCTTAGCATCACAAAATGTTAGCCTTAAATGGGAAGTCTCTACTGAGAAATTTCACTTTAGCATTTTACTTGCTAAAATTTGTAATGATTTTTAAGAGTACAGACTTTGAAACTTGGGTTCAAATACTGGATTTATTCATCTGCTAGCTTTGTTATTTAACTCAGGCTGCATTCCCACATCGTAAATTAGGAGCAGAAATGCTTCCTTGCCTGCTATACTACATAGCTGAGGTGATGAATGTAAATTTATCTAACCCAGCGCTGCTACAAAGTAGATAATGCTCATTTTCACTTATTCTCTTAGGAACCTTTTTTTTAAAGGGGACTTGCTTGGGTTTTTTCTGACAAACTTTTAAAAATCATATTTGGACAACGTAACTAGCTATACTTGAAGATCTTTTGTTTCTATTTCAGATAAAAATGTGAACAGATATCTTTCTATAACTGATGTCTACATTTAGCTCTTTCACTTTTCCTTTGGAAGCAAAATAATCTGGTAATTTATTCCTCAGTTGCCCCTTTCATCTTTTTTCCTTTGGGGGTACTCATAACAATTTTGATGATCCTCATTCTCTGCACTGATACCCCTTAACCTTTTCTCTGAGTCTCTGCCAACATCAAAGTACTTTTTTACTATGAGATACAGCACGGGACAGTAAGAACTTGATTTTTTTTTGGTGCGGGGGGTGAGGAAGATTGGCCCTGAGCTAACGTCTGTTACCAACCTTCCTCTTTTTGCTTGAGGAAGATTGCCGCTGAGCTAACATCTATGCCAGTCTTCCTCTATTTTGTATGTGGGATGCCGCCACAGCGTGGCTTGAGCAGTGGTAGGTCCACACCCGGGATCCAAACCTGTGAACCCTGGGCTCTGTTCTTTTTCCTGTCCTGTGTTCACTAGTTAAGTAGCCTAGTTAGCTGTTTCTTCTTTAAAACTTGAGGATCAGAAGTTAAGGTGAAAACTGACTTACTTCACACTTGAAGCATCATGTTTACTTTTTTTTATTAAGATTATGATAGATTACAACCTTGTGAGATTTCAGTTGTACATTATTGTTAGTCATGTTGTGGGTACACCACTTCCTTTGTGCCCTCCCCCCACCCCCCCTTTTTCCCTGGTAACCACCGATCAGTTCTCCTTGTCTATATGTTAACTTCCACCTGTGAGTGGAGTCATACAGAGTTTGTCTTTCTCTGTCTGGCTTATTTTGCTTAACATAATACCCTCAAGGTCCATCCATGTTGTTGTGAATGGGACGATTTTATCTTTTGTTATGGCTGAGTAGTATTCCATGGTATATATATACCATATCTTCTTTATCCAATCATCACTTGATGGGCACTTAGGTTGCTTCCACATCTTGGCTGTTGTAAATAATGCTGCAACGAACATAGGGGTGCATGGGACTTCTGGAATTGCTGACTTCAGGTTCCTTGGATAGATACCCAGTAGTGGGATGGCTGGATCATGTGGTAGTTCTATTTTTAATTTTTTGAGAAATCTCCATACTGTTTTCCGTAGTGGCTGCACTAGTTTGCATTCCCACCAGCAGTGCATGAGGGGTCCTTTTTCTCCACAACCTCTCTAACATTTGTCACTTTTTGTTTTGGTTATTTTTGCCATTCTAACGGACATAGGGTGATATCTTAGTGTAGTTTTGAGTTGCATTTCCCAGATGATTAGTGATGATGAGCTTCTT
Source organism: Equus quagga (assembly GCF_021613505.1). Taxonomy (NCBI): domain Eukaryota; kingdom Metazoa; phylum Chordata; class Mammalia; order Perissodactyla; family Equidae; genus Equus; species Equus quagga. The sequence goes on from NC_060285.1 coordinate 25,952,626, forward strand.
TTCATGTGTCTATTGGCCATCCGTATATCTTTTTTGGAGAAATGTCTGTTCATGTTCCCTGCGCATTTTTTGATCGGGTTGTTTGATTTTTTGTTGTTGAGTTGTGTGAGTTCTTTATAAAAGTTGGATATATGACTTGCAAATATTTTTTCCCAATTGGTGGGTTGTTTTTTTGTTTCACTCCTGTGTTCCCTTGCCTTGAAGAAGCTCTTTAGTCTTATGAAGTCCCATTTGTTTATTCTTTCTATTGTTTCCCTTGTCTGAGAAGACATGGTGTCCAAAAAGATCCTTTTGATACTGATGTCAAAGAGTGTACAGCCTATATTTTCTTCTGGAAGCCTTATGGTTTCCGGTCTTACCTTTAGGTCTTTGATCCATTTTGAGTTAATTTTTGTGAATGGTGAAAAAGAATGGTCAATTTTCATTCTTTTACAAGTGGCTGTCCAGTTTTCCCAGCATAATTAGTGAAAGAGACTGTTTTCTCCATTGTATGCCCTCGGTTCCTTTGTTGAAGGTTAGCTGTCCATAGATGTGTGGTTTTATTTCTGGACTTTCAATTCTGTTCCATTCATCTGCACCTGTTTTTGTACCAGTACCATGCTGTTTTGATTACTGTAGCTTTGTAGTATGTTTTGAAGTCAGGGATTTTCATGCCTCCAGCTTTGTTCTTTTTTCTCAGGATTGCTTTAGTGATTCAGGGTCTTTTGTTGCCCCACATGAATTTTAGGATTCTTTGTTCTATTTTTTTAAAGAATGTCATTGGGATTCTGATTGGGATAGCGTTGACTCTGTAGATTGCTTTAGGTGGAATGGACATTTTAACTGTTTATTCTTCCACTCCATGTGTGTGGAATGTCTTTCCATCTCTTTATGTCATCGTCAATTTCTTTCAGGAAAGCCTTATAGTTTTCATTGTATAGGTCTTTGACTTCCTTGGTTAAATTTACCCCAAGGTATTTTATTCTTTTTGTTGCGATTGTGAATGGGATTGTGTTGTTGAGTTCTTTTTCTGTTAGTTTGTTGTTAGAGTATAGAAATGCTACTGGTTTATGTATGTTGATTTTGTACCCTGCAACTATGCTGTAGTAGTTGATTATTTCTAATAGTTTTCCAGTGGATTATTTGGGGTATTCTATATATTAGATAATGTCATCTGCAAACGGCGAGAGTGTCACGTCTTCATTGGCTATTTGGATTCCTTTTATTTCTTTTTCCTGCCTAATTGCTCTGGCCAAAACCTCCAGTACTATGTTGAATAAGAGTAGTGAGAGTGGACACCCTTGTCTTGTTCCTGTTCTCAGAGGGATGGCTTTCAGTTTTGGCCCATTGGGTATGATGTTGGCTGTGGGTTTGTCATATATGGCCTTTATTATGTTGAGGTACTTTTCTTCTATACCCATTTTATTAAGAGTTTCTATCATAAATGGATGTTGGATCTTGTCGAATGCCTTCTCTGCATCTATTTAAATGATCATATGGTTTTTGTTTCTCATTTTGTTAATGTAGTGTATCACGTTGATTGCCTTGCAGATGTTGAACCATCCCTGTGTCCGTGGTATAAATCCCATTTGATCATGGTGTGTGATCTTTTTAATGTACTGCTGTATTTGGTTTGCCAGAATTTTGTTGAGGTTTTTTGCATTTATGTTCATCAGTGAAATTGGCCTGTAGTTTTCCTTCTTTGTTTTGTCCTTGTCTGATTTTGGGATCAGGGTGATGTTGGCTTCATAGAATGTGTTAGGAAGTACTCCATCTTCCTCAGTTTTCTGGAATAGTTTGAAAAGGATAGGTATTAAATCTTTGAATCTTTAGTAGAATTCTCCAGAGAAGCTCTCTGGTCCTGGACTTTTATTTTTGGGGAATTTTTGATGACTGTTTGAATTTCTTGTGATTGGTCTATTCAGATTCTCTATTTCTTCCTGCTTCAGTTTTGGGAGGTTGTAACAGTCTGAGAATTTATCCATTTCTTCTAGGTTGTCCAGTTTGTTGGCATATAGTTTTTTATAGTATTCTCTTATGATCCTTTGTATTTCTGTGGTATCCATTGTGATTTCTCCTCTTTCATTTCTAGTTTTATGTATTTGCATCTTCTCTCTTTTTTTCTTAGTGACCCTGGCTGAGAGTTTGTCAATTATGTTTATTTTCTCAGAGAACCAACTCTTTGTTTCATTGATCCTTTCTACTGTCTTTTTTTTTCAATTTCAGTTATTTCTGCTCTTTTATTATTTCCCTCCTTCTACTGACTTTAGGCTTTGTTCATCTTTTTCTAGTTCTGTCATGTGTTGTTTGAGATTGCTTATGTGAGATTTTTCTTCTTTATTGAGGTGAGCCTGTGTTGCAGTGAATTTCCCTCTTAGGACCACTTTTGCTGCATCCCAAATGAGTTGCTATGGCATGTTTTCATTTTCATCTGTCTCCAGATAATATTTGATTTCTTCTTTAATTTCTTCAGTGGTCCATTGGTTGTTCAGTGGGATGTTGTTTAATCTCCATTTTTGCCCCTTTCCCAACTTTATTCTTATAGTTGATTTCTAGTTTCCTAGCATCATGGTCAGAAAAGATGCTTGATGCTATTTCAACCCTCTTGAATTTGTTGAGGCTTGCTTTATTTCCCAGGATACGGTCTATCCTTGAGAATGTTCCATGTGCACTTGAGACGAATGTGTAACCTGCTGTTTTTGGATGGAGTGTTCTATATATATCTATTAAGTCCATCTGGTCTAGTTTTTCATTTAATTCTACAATTTCCATGTTAACTTTCTGTTTGGATGATCTATCCATTGGTGTTAGTGGAGTGTTGAGGTCCCCTACTATTATTGTATTGCTGTTGATATCTCCTTTTAGTTTTGTTGATAGTTCCTTTACATACTTTGGTGCTCCTGTGTTGAATGTATATATATTTATAAGTGTTATGTTTTCTTGGTGGAGTGTCCCTTTTATCATTATAAACTGCCCCTCTTTCTCTCTATCTGTTTTGCTTTGAAATCTACTTTGTCTGATATAAGTATGACGACACTTGCTTTCTTATGTTCATTATTAGCTTGGAGTATCATCTTCCATTCCTTCGCTCTGAATCTGTGTTTGTCTTTGGGGATGAGGTGTGTTTCCAGGAGGCAGCATATTGTTGGGTGTTGTTCTTTAATCCATCCTGCCACTCTTGTGTCTTTTGATTGAAGAATTCAATCCATTTACATTTAGAGTGATTATTGAAATGTGGGGGCCTAATGCTGCCATTTTATCACTTGTTTTCCAGTTCTCTTGCATTTCCTTTGTTTCTCGTCCCATGATTTTTGGACTACCAATTCAAGTAGGTAGTTTTCTCTATTGGCTTACTTCTTATTTGTAATTTGTGTCTTTATTCTTGTTATTTGTTTAGTGGTTACCATGTGGTTTGTATAAAACATCTTATAGTTGAGATAGTCCATTTTCTGATAGCCTCTTATTTCCTTAGATTAAGCCATACTATCCCTTTCCTCTTCCCCTTCCATGTTGTTGTTGTTGTCAGATTTTTTTCTTCTTCATCTTATGTTGTGAGTTTGTGGTTAAAATGACAACATTATATTTATTCTTGGTGTTTCCCTTCCTTTTATCTTTAATGTTATACTTAGCCTTTGCTAACCTTTTCTGATGGAGAGCTGCAACTTTCTGATTTTGTTGTTCTACTTATCTCCTTTGCTCTTGGTTTTGTAACCCCTTTCCTTTTTTTGTTTTTTCAGGTATGAGGGTCTTCCTGAGCATTTCTTGTAGGGGGGATCTTGGGGCAATGAACTCCCTTAACTTTTGTTTATCTGGGAAAGTTTTTATTTCTCCATCATATTTGAAGGATATTTTCGCTAGATAGAGTATTCTTGGCTGCAAGTTTTTGACCTTCAGAGTTTTGAATATATCATTCCACTCTCTTCTAGCCTGTAAGCTATCTGCTGAGGAATCTGCTGACAGCCTTATGGGGGTTACTGTGTAGGTTATTTTCTTCTGCCTTGCTGCCCTTAATATTTTCTCTGTGTCATTGACTTTTGCAAGCTTTACTACTGTATGCCTTAGGGTTGGTCTTCTTACATTGATAAAGTTTGGAGATCTATTAGCTTCTGTCACATGGAGTTCCGTCTCTCTCCCCAGGTTTGGGAAGTTCTCAGCCATTATTTCTTTGAACAGGCTTTCTGCCCCCTTCTCCTTGTCTTCTTCCTCTGGGATACCTATAATCCTTATATTGCATTTCCCAATTAAGCCAGATATTCCTCGGAGAGTTTCTTCATTTCTTTTTAGTCTTAGTTCTCTCTCCTCCTCTATCTGTAGCATTTCTAAATTTGTATCCTCCAAATTGCTAATTCTGTCTGCTGTATTATCAACCCTACTGTTCGGAGTCCAGATTTTTCTTAATCTCCTGCATCTCCAATATTTGTGATTGGTTCTTCTTTATAGTGTCAAGGTCTTTTGTGACATAGCTCCTGAACTTGCTGAGTTGTCTATCTGTGTTCTCTTTTAATTCATTGAGTTTTTTAATGATGTCTATTTTGAATTCATTGTCATTTAGGTTATAGATTTCAGTGTCTTCGGGATTGTTTTCTGGGTACTTATCATTTTCCTTCTGTTCTGGACCTTTAATATATTTTTTCACACTGCTTGATGGTGTGGTTTTGTGCCTCTGCATAGAGATAGAGCTTGGTTACTGCTTCTACTTGCTTCTACTGGTCAGGGTTGGGGGCAGCTGTGTAATCTGCACCAACCAGGATCCCTCTCAGCTGTTCCTCACCGAGCCTGGGCCCCTCCTTGTGATCACAGTGGCCCTGTGGGGTCTCTCGTCAGCTGCATGGACAATCGAAAGGGGGCCTCAGGTTGCTGGTGCCTACTCTCACAGACCGCCTAGACACATTCCCTGCTTAGGGTCTACAGTGGTGTTATGGGCTTTCACAGTGGCCAGGAGCAAGTTCAGCTAGACTCGCAGCTCTGCCACCATCAAGTCCCACAAGATCTCACTTGTCCACTATGGGCCACAGCAGAGCTATGGGTATCTACTGCAGTCTGTGGTTAGCTCACCTAGCTGTGCCACTTCTGCGCCAGGGCCTTCCAGCCTTATGAGTGCCAGGCAGGGCCTCTCCACTAACGCTGAGCAGAGTCTTTCCCTCTAGCTTCTGTAGGACTGTGGATTTTTCCTCTGGACCAGGGAGCAGTCTCCCTGGGGCTCCAAATTGTCACTGCCCCCTCACACATCTCCCTGGGTCTCCCTTGTTCCCTTTGGGCCACAGCAGGGCTGTGTGTGTTAAATGCAGCCGATGGTTGCTCAGTTGGTGGAGCCCCTTTTGCCTCAGGGCCTCCCAGCAGTCTGATTGCTGGGCAGGGCCTCTCTTCTGAGGCCAAGTAGAGGCTTTCCTGGCGGCTGCTGTGGGACTGTGGATTTTCCCACTGGGCTAAGGAGGAATCAGTGGGGGCTTAAGCCTGTAGTCACCTGTTTCTGCTGTCATGCCTCCAATGTGCGCGCACACCCACCCTTGGTGCTGTGGCGATGCTATGAGCGTATCAGCCGGTAGAAAGTCACTTGCAGGTGCTAGGCTGTCTGGGGGCCAGAGAGTTTTCACCTATCTCCACCTCCTCCTGGGGGAAAGTCCATCCACCTTCCAGTGTATAGCAATGTGGGTCTCTCAGGCGTCATGAGGTGCGGTGTGGATATCCTTTGTTGACCAGTGAATGTCCAATTAGTTGTAGTTCAAAGGGAGAGAGACAAAGAAAACTGCTCACTCCGCCATGTTACTGACCACATTCTAGATTTTTAGTAGGTGCTACCAGATTGTCCTCCAAAAATATGATAAGCCATTTTATACTCACATCAGCAGTGTATGAAAATGAATGTTTATTTCCTCATATCCTCTTCAATTCTGGATTTTATCCATTTTTTCTGATAAATGAAAATAGTATCTTATCTTTTTTGTTGTTGGAGATTGAAATTTTAATCTTTTATATGGAGATTTTGAAATATTGATTTTCTTTTCACTTAAATTTTACTTTCAAATAGATTTTGATTGCCAGTTTCTTATGACGAGTAATCCTTCTCAGATAGTGAATGGAAAAGAGAGCTCTGCCTGGAGTTAAAATTTCACTTGAATAATTCCCAGTGAGAAAAACTACGTTCCGTAACTCTTAATTTGGCAATAATAGCTTTTGTTTGAGCATGTTCAAATCTTTTTTATTTTTTCAGTTATTTTATTGAGGTGTTATTGGTTTATAACATTGTATAGTTTCAGGTGTACATTATTATATATCAGCTTCTGCATGGACTGCATCATGCTCACCACCAATAGTCTAATTTTTATCTGTCATCATACATATGTGCCCCTTTGTCCCTTTCACCCACCCTTCTCTATCCCCTTCCCTGCTGGTAACCACTAATCTCTTCTCTTTGTCATGTGTTTATCTTCTACATATGAGTGAAATCATACAATGTTTGTCTTTCTCTGTCTGACTTATTTCGCGTAACATAATACCCTCAAGGTCCATCCATGTTGTTGCAAATGGGACGATTTTGTCTTTTTTTTTTCTCTTTTTAAAGATTGGCACCTGAGCTGACCACTGTTGCCAATCTTCTTTTTTTTCCTCCCCAAATCCCCCCAGTACATAGTTGTATATTTCAGTTATGGATCCTTCTAGTCGTGGCATGTGGGACGCCGCTTCAGCGTGGCCTGATGAGTGGTGCCATGTCCACGCCCAGGATCCGAAGCAGCAAAACCCTAGGGTGCTGCAGCAGAGTGCATGAACTTAACCACTTGGTCATGGGGCTGGCCCCGATTTTATCTTTTTTATAGACGAGTGGTATTCCATTGTGTGTGTATACCACATCTTCTTTGTCCAAACATCAGTCACTGGGCACGTGGGTTGGTTCCACTTCTTGGCTATTGTGAATAATGCTGCAATGAACATAGGGGTGCGTAAATCTCTTTGAATTGTTTATTTCATGTTCTTTGGGGAAATACCCAGTAGTGGGATAGCTGGATCATATAATATTTCTATTTTTAGTTTTTTAAGAAATCTCTATACTGTTTTCCATAGTGGCTGCACCAATTTAGTCCCACCAGCAGTGTATGAGGGTTCCCTTTTCTCCACATCCTCTTCAACAATTGTTTTTTTGTCATGCTAATTATAGCCATTCTGACAGGTCTAAGGTGATATCTCACTGTGGTTTTTATTTGCATTTCCCTAATATTTAGTGATATTGAACATCTTTTCATGTGCTTGTTGGCCATCTGTATATCTTCTTTGGAAAAATGTCTGCTCATATCCTTCTTTCCATTTTTTGATCAGGTTGTTTGTTTTTGTTGTTGTTGAGTTTTATGAATTCTTTATATATTTTGGAAATTATCCCCTTGTTGGATATATGATTTGCAAATATTTTCTCCCAGTTGGTGTGTTGTCTTTTCATTTTGTTCATGATTTCCTTTGCCTTGGAGAAGCTCTTTACTCTGATAGTCCCTTTTGTTTATTTTTTCTTTTGTTTCCCTTGACTGAGTAGATGTGGTATCCGAAAAGATGCTGCTAAGACCTTTGTCAGAGAGTGTTCTACCTATATTTTCTTGTAGGAGTTTTATGGTTTCAGGTCTTACATTAAAGTTTTTAATCCATTTTGAGTTCATTTTTGTGCATGGTGTAAGATGATGGTCTACTTTCATTCTTTTGCATGTGGCTGTTGAATTTTCCCAACACCGTTTATTGAAGAGACTTGCCTTTCTCCATTGTTAGGTTCTTGGCTCCTTTGTCAAAGATGAACTGTCCAGAGATGTGTGGTTTTATTTCTGGGCTTTCAGTTCCGTTCCATTGATCTGTGTGCCTGTTTTTGTACCAATGCCATGCTGTTTTAATTACTGTAGCTTTGTAGTATAGTTTGAAGTCAGAGTCATGATGCTTCCAGCTTTGTTCTGTTCTCTCAGGATTGTTCTAGCTATTCAAGGCATTTTGTTGCGCCATATTAATTTTAGGATTCTTTGTTCTATTTCCATGAAGAATGTCATTGGGTTTCTGATTGGGATTGCATTCAATCTGTAGATTGCTTTAGGTAATAGTGACGTTTTAACTATGTTTATTCTTCAAATCCTTGTGCATGGAGTATCTTTTCCATTTCTTTATGTCATCATTGATTTCTTTCAGTAATGTCTTACAGTTTTTATTGTATAGGTCTTTCACCTCCTTGGTTGAATTTGTTCCTAGATATTTTATTCTCTGTGTCAATTGTAAATGGTACTGTATCCTTCACTTCTCTTTCTGCTAGTTCATTACTAGTGTCTAAAAATGCAACTGACTTTTGTAAGTTGACTTTGGACCCTGCAACTTTGCTGTAGTTGGTGATTATTTCTTTCTTTTTTTATTTTTGAGGAAGATTAGCCCTGAGCTAACTGCTGCCAATCCTCCTCTTTTTTGCTGAGGAAGACTGGCCCTGAGCTAACATCCATGCCCATCTTCCTCTACTTTATGTATGGGACGCCTACCACAGCATGGCTTTTGCAAAGCAGTGCCATGTCTGCACCCAGAATCTGAACCAGCAAACCCCGGGCCACTGTGAAGCGGAATGTGAGAACTTAACTGCTGCGCCACCAGGCTGGCCCCGGTGATTATTTCTAATAGTTTTCTGGTGGATTCTTTAGGGTTTTCTATATATAGAATCATTTCATGAGCAAACAGCAACAGTTTTACCTCTTCCTTTTCAATTTGGATACCTTTTATTTCTTTTTCTTGCCTGATTGCTCTGGCCAAAACCTCCAGTACTGTGTGGAGTAGGAATGGTGAGAGTTGGCACCCTTGTCTTCTTCCTGTTCTTAGAAAGATGGCTTTCAGTTTTTCACTGTTAAGTATGTTGTTGGCTGTAAGTTTATAGTATAATATACGGCCTTTATTTTGTCAAGGTACTTTCTTTCTATACCCATTTTATTGAGAGTTTTAATCATAAATCTATGTTGAATCTTGTCAAATGCTTTCTCTGCATCTATTGAGATGATCATGTGGTTTTTATTCCTCATTTTGTTAATGTGGTGTATCACATTGATTGATTTGTGGATGTTGAACCATCCTTGTGTCCCTGGTATAAATCCCATTTGATCATGGTGTATGATCCTTTTAATGTATTGCTGTACTGAGTTTGCCAATACTTTGTTGAGGATTTTTGCGTGTATGTTCATCAGTGATACTTGCCTGTCATTTTCCTTCTTTGTGTTGTCCTTGTCTGGTTTTGGTATCAGGGTGATATTGCCCTCCTAGAATGTGTTAGAAAGCATACTGTCTTCTTCATTTTTTGGAATAGTTTGAGAAGGATAGCTGTTAAATCTTTGAATGTTTGGTAGAATTTGCCAGAGAAGACATCTGGTCCTGGGCTTTTGTTTTTTGGAAGGTTTTTGATTACTGTTTTAATGTCTTTACGTGTGATTGGTCTATTCAGATTCTCTGTTGCTTCTTGATTTAGTTTTGGGAGGTTGTATGAGTCTAAGAATTTATCCATTTCTTCTAGATTGTCCAATTTGTTGGCGTATAGTTTTTCATAGTATTGTCCTAGTTCTTTCTATTTTGTGGTTTCCATCCCTTCACTCTGAGCCTGTGTTTTTCTTTTGAGCTGAGATGTGTTTCCTGGAGCCAGCATATTCTTGGGTCTTGTTTTTTAATCCATCCAGCCTCTCTGTCTGTTTTGATTTGAGAATTCAATTTATTTACATTTAGAGTGATTACTGATATATGATGGCTTACTACTGCCATTGTATCTCTTGTTTTCCAATTATTCTATATTTCCATTGTTTCTCTTCCCTTGCTTTTCTGACTGCCATTTCAGTTTGGTGGTTTTTTCTGATAGTTTTCTATTTATGATTTGTGGCTCTATTCTGATTCTTCATTTAGTGGTTACCATGAGGTTTATGTAAAAGCCCTTATAGATGAAGTAGTCCATTTTCTAATAACATCTTATGTCCATTTGCCTAAGCACGTTCCATCCCTTTCCTCTTCTTCTGAGTTACTGTTGTCACAAATTCTTTTTTGTGTTGTGAGTTTATGACTAAATTGAAATGTTTATAGTTATTTTTGATGCCTTCCTTCCCTTTATCTTTTATGTTATAATGAAGTGTTTCCTAACCTGTTATGATAGAATCCTGCAGTTTTCTTATTTTGTCTGTCTGTTTATCTCCTTGCACAAGGCTTTCTAAACCTTTGGCTTTTTCTTTCAGGTGGAAGGGCTTCCTTCATCATTTCTTGTAAGGGGGATCTGGTGGCGATGAACTCCCTCAGCTTTTGTTTATCCAGGAAAGCTTTTATTTCTCCATTGTAGCTGAAGGATAGTTTTGCTGGATAGAGTATTCTTGGCTGAAAGTTTCTGTCTTTCAGTATTTTGAATATACCATTCTAGTCTTTTCTAACCTGTAAGGTTTCTGCCAAGAAATCTGCTGAAAGCCTGATAGGGTTCCTTTGTTGGTTATTTTCTTCTGCCTTGCTGTCCTTAATGTTTTTTCTTTGTCATTCTCTTTTGCCAGTTTTAATATTATATGCTTTGGAGAAGGTCTTTTTGCATTGATGTAATTAGGAGTTCTCTTGGTTTCATGTGCTTGTAAATCTAGTTTCTTCCCCAGGTTTGGGAAGTTCTCAGCTATTATTTCTTTCAACAAGCTCTCTGCTCCTTTCTCATTCTCTTCTCACTCTGGAATACCTATAATCCTTATATTGCTTTTCCTAATTGAGTCAGATATTTCTTGATGGATTTCTTCATTTTTAAAAAACCTTAGTTCTCTCTCCTCCTCTACCTGAAGTATTTCCATATTTCTGTCCTCTAGTTCACTAATTCTGTCCTCCATAGCATCAGCTGTATTTTTTTAATGGTTTCTAGATTATTTTTTTATGTTATTGTTTTCTTCATATACAGCATTTCTCTTTGGTTTGTTTTGTTTTGTTTTGGTATAGTTTTGATCTCTGGTGAAGTATTCTTTCTATTCATTAATTTTGTTCCTGAGCTCATTGCACTGTCTTTCTGAGTTTTCTTGTAACTCTCTGAGTTTCCTTATGACAGCTATTTTAAATTCTCTGTCATTTATATTGTAAATTTCTGTGACTTCAGTATTGGTTTCTGGAGACTGGTCTTTTTCCTTCTGCTCTGAAGTGTTACTGTAGTTCTTCATGGTGTTTGATGAATTGATCCTTTGTCGGCACATTTGTGGTAGTATCAGGTTGCAGATTCTACCTGCCACCACTGAGGGGATGGCAGAAGCTCTGTTTTCTGAGCTGCCCCTGTTTGCTGGAAGTTGTGCGAGTAGGGCTACTCTGCATTTGCCCAGACTGATCCCAGCCACTGTGCAGGTTGTGCTTACGGGGGCAGGGCATCTGCACTGGGCAGGCAGGTTGAGGCAGCTGGGGCCTCTTTGCTCAGCTGGGGACCGGCTGAGCTGCTGCACACTAGGCAAGAGGGGTGCCTACATGGGTGCTGAGCCAGTACTTGGTGTAGAGCATTCCCACTGGCAGGGCTGCCATGGCACGATGGACACCCCCATGGGCTAAGCTGCAACTCTGAAATTGTTTGCACAGGCCAGGATGTCCCCGCCTCATTTTACAGTCACATCAGCTGCTGCATTAAGATCCACGAACTGGCTCACTCCTGCTAGGGAGGGGGAGGCAGAGGGGTGCACACACCTAGTTCCACAGCCTACCAGGTATCCAGTCTACTCACCTTCAGATGTATAGCCACATGGATCTCTCAGACCTCCGGTTGTGCTGTGCAGGGTATCCTCTGCTGATAAATGAATGTCCCTTTAGGGGAGAGACTAAGAGAACACCTCACCTCACTCCACCATGACTGACATCACTCTCCTCAATACTTAAATAAAATGCAGTGTTTGTAAAAAAAAAAAAAAAAAAAAAAAAAAAGGCTATGATTCTTAACTTGATGAATGACTTCTGTTAAACATACTGATTATCCCAATTTTAAATATTTATTAGGGAGAAAAACATTTAAGTGCCTTTCATCAGGATGTTCTTACCAACTTAAATCTTTTTGAAGAAAGGGGAAAATATCTTATACTTTCATTATCTTATTTATAATAAAGTATATAGGTTTTGTTTTAAAGATTGTTTAATTGGAAAAGGTTCTGTGCCCACAGCTTTTCTCATTCTCTCTTTTCTAAGTTCTAACTTCTGCCTGTTCTATTACCTTCGCAATCAGAAATCACTTACTGGATTCCTTCTGTATTCCTGCTACTGTGCTGTTCACTGAGATACATAAATGAATAAGGAAGTCTCTGCCTTCAGTGAGGGTTTAATCTAGTACAGGAGACATACTCCTAAACCAATAAATCAGAATACCATTTAATAAGTATAAAATAGAAACATATATGTGGCACTGAAGGGGGTATGATTAACTATCTTGGGAGAGGAATGTGGTAAGAGAATTTTTCTTCAAAAAATTGAGCTCCGAAATATATTTTAAGGGGTAAATAGGAATTAACTAGTAAAACAAGGTCAGGAAAAGACATTCCAAAAAAGGAGGACAGCATTTGTAATTCATTCAACAGTTTTTATTGAACATGTACTACGTGCTGGTTCTCACCTCAGCAGGTTTGCCCTTATTTATTCTTACTCTTCCTGGAATACTATTCTCCTAGATCTTTTTTTTTTTTTTAGGTTCTTTCCCATCTTTTTTCTATTCACCTGTCAGCCCCTCAGAAAGGTCTTCTCCAGACACCTTACTCCCACCTCTGCCCCCCCCATTATGTAATTCATCATCCTACTTAATATTGTGGAACTTTTATTAATTGAAACTAGCTTAATGTTTGTATAATCATATGCATTTGTGTGCATAATGTTTATATAAAATATTCCAAGTGATGTATTTGTTTATGTCTCTCTTCTGTTTCATGAAGGCATTTAATCTATCTTGTTTATTGCTATTTCTCCAGTGCCTGGCATATACTTTATGTTATAACTTGTTCACATAATTCTTATATTTGAGTCTCATAATAACTCTGAGCAAGATATAGGGTGTAATGCTTTTCTGCATTTTATATGGCTAAGCACTTGAGACCTGAGAAGCTTATTTGCCTAATTTCAAATGGAAAATAAGTGGATGATAGGGGTTTAAAATCCCTGGTGTCTTGGCTTCGATTCTAATACTTTTTCTGCTCTCTCATGCTGCTGAGATTTCTTATTCAGAAGTTCAGGAAAGGACTTCTAAACTTTCTTATTTTTGTTAATCCTAGTGAAATCCTTGTTATCTCATTTATATGGATACTAATATCCCATCTGTACCATAGTTATAGAGTAAACTATTTCTCCCAGGAAATTGGTTGCTTACCCACCATCAAACAATGTTAATTACCCTTTCTAAAGAAATATTTACCTGCATTTAAAGCAAAAGAAAACTTGGGAAAGCTTTTTAAATGTATTCCTTTACTTTTAACTTTTTTAAAACAATCTTTTTTTTTTTTTAAGATTTTATTTTTCCTTTTTCTCCCAAAGCCTCCCAGTATGTAGTTGTGTATTTTTAGTTGTGGATCCTTCTTCTTGTGGCATGTGGGATGCCGCCTCAGCGTGGCTTGACGAGCGGCACCATGTCCGCACCCAGGATTCAAACTGGTGAAACCTGGGCTGCTGAAGCACAGTGTGAGACATTCAACCATTCGGCCACAAGGCCAGCCTGTAAAACAGTCTTTATTTCATCTGTTTCCATGAAATGTGGGATTAAAGCCCCAACTTATAGTGTGAAATACTACTTGGAACTGTTCTCATAAACTGGCTGATTGATTAATGAGCTAGCTAATATTTAAATTTCTAAGCCTTTCTTATCAATTGCTATCAGCTATACAAAACACAGAATTGATCAAGCCCAAGCCCAGTTGGTCTTTCTAGAATAGTTTTAGTTCAGTAATATTTTATTTTTAAATATCTGACTCAATTGTAAATTTTATAAAATATATGTTAATAATCTGTGACATGTTTGTTTTGTTTTAATAGGCAAGAAAACAGCATATCATTGGTAAAAGCTTATTGGAATGAACTTTTTACACTTGGTCTTGCCCAATGCTGGCAAGTGATGAATGTGGCAACTATATTAGCAACATTTGTCAATTGTCTTCACAGTAGCCTTCAACAAGGTAAAAAAAGCACCTTCTTAATTTCCTTTTCCAGGATATAAGATGGGGATCAGTTTTATAAAGCGTTATGATTTAAGTTAGATATCTGATCATTAATGTTTTAGATACCAACACCCTTTTTACTTTAGGTAATTTTCACATTTTGATAAATTCATTCTTTAATCTCCCCAAAATATTTTTAAATGAGAGTATAACCAAATTAACACAAGTATCTTTACATCTGGCAGGCTGTTTCTGACAAGGCCTTGTGAATTTTTGCACTTTGGCATAAGTACCAAAGAATCCAGGGTTAACATATATAGAGGTGATCAAATCTTTATGAATATATACTTCCCACTAATTTTTAAACTGTCTTTCTTCATTGTAGCCCTTTGTATCCCAAGATAGGCTGATTTTTTTTTTTTTATTCAATTCATCAGGATGTATTCTCTCACTTGAACAGTATTGGAGAGTCACAGAACAGTCCTTACTCTCCTTTTCTTTTTCTTGATACCAAGGTGATTACAGCTCTTATTTATTTGAGGAGACAGGCAGTTACTGATTTATAACTGTTTAACTTCAGAATGGCTTGTGACTAACCAAAAGGATATGCATCCTCAAATGAGAACTGCCTTTTGAGTTCAGAAATAATTTATAAATTGGGAATTACGTTTTATTGCCTTAGCATATTCAATTTGCCATTGTTTTACATTATTTTTAAGTTATCTGCTTCCTCCTATTTAAGAACAGAGAAATCACCTTAAAATCTCATCAACAGTAGACCTACTAGAAGGGAGCACTACATACCCATCTTATTTAGGGACTCCTAGTCTTGATTGATTTCTCATAAATTTGTAATGTATTCTACAGCCTACCTTCACTTAAAGCTTTGGTTGACTCATCAGATGTGTTTTTTGTTTGGTTGGTGAGGAAGATTGGCCCTGAGCTAACATCTGTTGCCAATCTTCCTCTATTTTGTATGTGGGATGCCACCATAGCATGGCTTCATGAGTGATATGTAGGTCTGTGCCTAGGATCTGAACCTGCAAACCCCAGGCCACCAAAGCAGAGTGCATGAACCTAACCACTATGCCGCCAGGCTGGCCCCAGATGTGCTTAAAACATAAAAAATAAATTCAAAAAGTTATCATAAAACTTTGACTCAACTTTTGCCTTGGCAGTGTTTTTTGCTAAATATTTTTTTCTATTTTAGTAGTGTACCTAACTTTTAGAAATCTAAATGATTTTCGTCATCTTTTTTCAACCAATATAAGTTTAAATCCTGTTACCAAAATTTGAGTTTTTTGTAAAATTTTGGTTGACCAGTTTTTTAGGTGGTTGTCTTTACAGCTTATCTTCTCAAAGGTGTATTTTGAAAGGAAACATTACATTTGGGGTTTTTTTATACTAACAGCTTGTTTCATTTTTTTCTTGAATGAACAATGTCCGAAGATCATTAATTAGTTTCATTTTTACTTGCAGAGATACTGAATTTTAAACATGTATGGATTGGTTATATTCAAAACTGGAAATTAGTGAGAAGGAAATATTTTGGATAGAAATAGTTGTGCATTTTAGCCAAAAACTAGAAGCTTTTGTTAGCTTGTTTCTTTGTTTTTAATTAAAGATAAAATGTCCACAGAAAGAAGAAAATTATTGATGGAGCACATCTTCAAACTACAGGAGTTTTGTAATAGCATGGTTAAACTCTGCATCGATGGATATGAATATGCCTACCTGAAGGCAATAGTACTGTTCAGTCCAGGTATGTAAACATTTACTTTTTATTTAAAATAAAGCATTTGATGGTGTAAAGAAATTGGAACCCTTGTACATCTGGTAAGAATGTAAAATGGTGCACTTAAAGTGGAAACAACCCAAGTGTCCATCAACAAATGAATGGATAAACAAATGTAATATATACATATAGTGGAATATCATTCAGCTATAAAAAGGAGAGAAATTTTGCTACATGCTACAAACATAGATGAAACTTGAAAACAGTATGCAAGTGAAAGAAGCCAGTCACAAAAGACCACATATTCTATGATTGCATTTATGTGAAATGTCTAGAACAATCAAGTTTGTGGAGACATTAGATGAGTGGCTCCTAGGGACTAATGAGAGGGGAGAATGGAGAGTGATTACTAATGGGTACAGAATTTCTTTTGGGGTAACAAAAATATTCTAAAATGAGACTGTGGTGATGGTTGCACAACTCTGTGAATATATTAAAAACCATTGAATTATTCACTTCAAATTGCTGAATTTTACAGATGTTAGACATTTATCTGGGTACGGAAAGGAAAATTGAAGAAATCAGTAAAATGAAATCATAGACCTTTAGTTCTGTTGTCAATCAACATTTGAATTCTTAGGTATATTTTGCTAGACATCATTAAAAGTCAAATTGTTTTGTTAATGGGTTAAATTTTCAAACATCTTTTTAGAGTTACCAATAAATAGAAAATTGTCTCTCTTATTTTCCTGCCAGTTTCTAGTTTTCACATATAGTAAAATGACAAGTAAGCTCAATGAGAAATTTCTGAATAAGAAAAATTGACTGTTATCTTAAGCTCTATATTTTTTATTTTGGTGTGTATTTCTATTCCTATACATCATAATAAAATTACCTGAGGAAACCTGCTTCTTACCCTCAGTGATACCAATAAAATAATTAAAGCTTTTTTGTGCTGTTTCTTATAATGTTTCAGATAAGTTAATAACATGTATCTCCATTTTTATCACAACCCGTTTGCCACCTTCATTAAAATTGAAAAAACATAGATTTGAAGTTTGAATTATAATGAAATTGTATTATGTATTCCCAATATTTTCTATTTATTACTTTTTTATTCTTTTCAGGACAGAGCTTTCCATACTTTTCAATATATCTTAAGTTAGGCATAATTTTTTATGAAGTTCCTTTAATATTTCCACTTTTGTGAAATTTTATAGTGACCATTGAAATATTTAAATACATTATTTCATATTTCTACATTATCATAAATTTTCTGATGGAGATAATGTTCACAGTTTTATAATTTCATAAGTACCTTTTTTTTTTTTTTTTTTTTTTTAAAGATTTTATTTTTTCCTTTTTCTCCCCAAAGCCCCCCGGTACATAGTTGTGTATTCTTCCTTGTGGGTTCCTCTAGTTGTGGCATGTGGGACGCTGCCTCAGCGTGGTCTGACGAGCAGTGCCATGTCCGCGCCCAGGATTCGAACCGACGAAACACTGGGCCGCCTGCAGCGGAGCGCGCAAACTTAACCACTCAGCCACGGGGCCAGCCCCATAAGTACCTTTTTATGTAGCAATGGTGGGGAGGTTTTTCTCATAAACATAGTATAAAACATAAGCTGCAAATATTTTATTGTATTAAAAATGCTTTTTTAACTAAGCTGAGTCATTTTATTTTTTGTTCCTTTTGAAAGCAAAATGATCACACTCCCTTCCACCACTTTTGGAATAGAGAAAGCTATTTATTTTAGTAGAGCTCAGTGGTCTCAGTTTTGAGATATGTAGATGAGATAAAATAGTTTTAAAGATTTAAAGTACAGTGCTTGGTGTTTAGTAGGTGGGCTACTAAATATATTTGTGGAATGGAAGAGACACACATATGATGGGGATTCTTTTTTAACTAAACTATTCTTCCCATCCGCCTTCCATCTCCACTCTCGGTGCATTTTAAAATGAGCATTCAGAACTAGGGTAACATACATTCTTTAATATTTCAGATCATCCAGGCCTAGAAAACATGGAACAGATTGAGAAATTTCAGGAGAAGGCATACGTGGAATTCCAAGATTATATAACCAAAACATACCCAGATGACACCTACAGGTATCTAGAAGTTAAATACTATTTAACTAAATTCATCTTAAAACTTTTTTGTCAGTCTATTCATTATTTTCCATTCCAAGAGTAATTCAACATTTAGTCAACCTTGACCTTTGAAATTGCTGCTGTTAAAAGCGGTACTGCATTGTTGCAAGTGCTTTACATGTATTATGTCCTCCAGTTCTTCCATTTTATATGAGACTTCAGCACAGAGAAGTTAAGTAACTTGCCCAAGATCACACAATAAATGGCAGAGCTGACTGTGAACCGAGGTAGTCTAACTCTAGCACCCAAACTCTATTTCTTAGCATGAAATAATGGATTTTATTTGTAAAAGGGGAAAAATATGAATGAATACAAAAACCAGACTATTTTATACATAATTTTGAAATTTGGCTTATGACATTTCTACCAAGATATTTCTTAGCAGTGTCCTTTGAAAAAAATTGTTTTTTTATAAGATCAACTCAATTTTTGAAGGGGGACAGTATTATAGAGTAAACACATAACTATCAGAGCCAAAGTAGCTGGATTTGATCCCCTACCCTACCACTTACTAGCTATATGACCTTGGACAACTTACTCAACTTCTGTTTCAATTTCTCTACCTGTAAAATGGAAATAGTAGTACCCACATTTTACAATTAGTATAAAGATTAAATCAGTTAATATATGTGAAGAGCTTAGAACAGTGCCCTTTACACAGTAAGGGCTATATGATGTGTTTACTAATAATACTGTTAATTTAACAGCTTCAAACTAGTAAAAGAACATTTTACATAAAATGAGTTTTTATGTGTATTAAGTAATAGCTTTATAAGCCAGTTCTATCATGAAAATCAGCCTTAGTTTATCTAACCAGTTTTCCTACCAGTTCTGTTAATACATTAACATTAGCTCAGCTGGTGGGAACAAACAGAACTGAGTAATTTGAGGAGTAGAGTACATGACTACAGGAAGATACTCAATCCTGGGCTGCTGGTCTCATTGGGTCTCAAGTATTAGAGTGCAAGGCCTTAGAGGAAGAATAAACATACCACAAGCTTTTTGGAAAAGTGGTTCTTTTGTTGTTGGTTTTGTTATGATTATTTTTTAGTTTTTTAAAGTGTCAAAAGTCATTGTATGCCTCATTATACAAATAAATACAGTATTTAAATTTCTCCTCCTCTTTGACATCTAGCTGTTTGGTGACCTCTGTTCTATTAGGTTCCAGGTGCTTTGACCTCTGGAACTCTTTCTCCGTTTCTTACATTCCTAGTTATTTAAAAATAATACATTGTTTTTGGATAGCAGTTTTCAACTTATAGTGTACTTTCACACAAGACATGGTCCTGCTTTTACAAACCTCACTAGCACGGGAACTGGCAGGGATCATTGCGTTAATCTTCACAACACTTGAGAGACAGGAAGTAAGTGGCTTAAACACATTCTCACAGCTAGGGGGCGGTTGAGTCAACATTTGAACCCAGTGTTAATCCCATGTTCTGTGCTCTTCATGGTAATAACTGTTGCCTGTTTTACCGTTTCCTGTAGTTTTTTGCAAAGAAAAACCAAGAAAACTATTATCATTGAGCTTCGTGTGTCCTGATAACACAAAACATTGCTGTTCTTACAACCTCAAATGAGTTCTTAAGCCATTCTTAAATGTATAACTTGATCCGTGGTTTAATAACTTAGTTCCATGGTCCATACAGCCAAGTGGAGGCAGCACAGCGTAGCAGTTAAGAGCAAGGCTTTCCTATGAAGTCTGTCAGACTGCATTTATATCCAAGTGATTGTCATAACACTCTAAGGCTTGAGAATACTAAAGTTTTCATTTTAACTTTTGAAAATTAGATCTTTACTTGATTAGGCCACAAAGAATATACATGTAGAAATTACTCATATTTTCCTACTAAATCTCTCTTTGATTTACAACCTGTTCCCCTCTGCCCCTTTTTTACTTTTTAGGTTGTCCAGACTACTACTCAGATTGCCAGCTTTGAGATTGATGAATGCTACCATCACTGAAGAATTGTTTTTCAAAGGTCTCATTGGCAATGTACGAATTGACAGTGTCATCCCACATATTTTAAAAATGGAACCTGCAGATTATAACTCACAAATAATTGGTCACAGCATTTGAAAGCTGAGATCTCAGTGTAAACTTACTGTTCTTTTTCAGAACACAGAAGACACCAAATTGAACTCTTTGTTTCCAGGGCACCTGGAAATTTTGACTTTAAAGAGTAACCAAAAAACAAAGGTATTTTTATTTTAACTTCCATAAGAAGAATTTTTGAAGCGACTGGGCAGGTAGCAGGAATTAGAATTTCCTTTCCTGTCTTATTTAAGTAAATAAGAAATACTATGAATTTACTCTTGGTTAAGATGACACCTAAAGCCATCACCTCTTGATTATCTAAACTAAGATCTCTCGTTATATTTTATTTTATAAAACAAATAAATTAGTCGGTTTTTTCCCCAGAATTGTGTTCTCTTCATGTCTTTTATAATGAACTAGTACAAACACTTAATTATCAGAAATCCCTAAGAAGGATTTCCTTGCATTTTACTCTTCCATAATATACTATGTTTGTTTTAATTATCATGTCAAGAGAGGATTATTTTATGCCCCATGGTATAATGATAACATTAGAACTAGGGAAGTAATAATTGAATCTATATATTTTTTGTCTTTTGTAAATATCCTGGCACCCTTAGCATATACTAGTCTCATTGCTGGCAATGAGACATCAGCTGTTCGTGATCTTAAGAGTTGATTTCTTTAGTGTTGTATATTAGTTACAAGCACTTTTTATTTATGTATGTAGCAGAAAATTGTTTTTGAGAATAAGAGAGGGTTTGTGTTTTAATATTTTTGGTTTACTGCTGTGTTTTAAAAGTAGTAGAGACTGATTCAGCCCAGAATGTTTCAGTATTTCAAAATAGCATTAAAATTGTTGCTCTTCCATTCCACAGAAAGCATCTGACCTCTCTCCCTCTCTTCTGACCTGCATTATAACTTCCTCAACCTTCCATGGGTTTTAGCTAGGTTTTAGGTCATTACAAATACCCAATTTGTTAAATAATGGATTTATCATATTCAATCTGTGTTTTCAAGGTGAGTTAAATAATTATTTTAAAGCAAATTTATAGTTTGTAAAAATTTGTTTTTTCACGTGTAAACGAATATGCACTGATTTTTCACTGTAAATTGGGGAGAGCTCTTTTAACAAGAGTAGGAGCATCAGCCTGAAGCCTTGTTATTGCCACAGCAAAAGCATTTTAGACTCCTTGGATGTCTTCCACAGTAATGTTTTCCTTATCAAACCTGATACTGTTAAATATTTCTTTGCTCTGATTTCTGATGAATTATTTTGGTATGTCTATTTGTTGATTTTTTTTTTTTAAAGAAAACAAATATGGAGATTTTATTGCACTCAGAGTACATTTTTTATGAAGATTTTTGCAATAGAAGCTGAATTTTTTGGGGAGGGGTATGGATTTTACTAATTGCTACTTTATAGTAAATCAAAAGTTTAAAAGTATCACTTACAGTCTTTACCAACTTATTAAGGGAAACTTTTCTCCCTATTTAAAACATGATTTTTGTTCAGCAGGTTTATATATAATTATCACCTGGGAAAAACTACATTTAGTACAAAATACTCAAATGGAAAAATCAGTAGGTTTATACCTTTATAAACCCAATGAAGTAAGCCAAGGATTCAGGAAAATAATTCTTTAAAATAATGTACTGATGGTTAATTAAGATACATGTTTCTTTCAGGTATTTTTCCTAATTAAATTTGTAGTTATATTTGGAAGTGTTTTTAAAACTATATTAAAATGTGACCTGCATTACAAATTTCTGTTTCTTGCCAATATATTTGATTTCAGAGTCCTATTTGTTCAGTGTTTAGTCATCCCTCTGTTTGTTTGTTCTATTATTAAGAAATCTCTGGTAAGATTTATTAGAGTACTTCAGGAAGAGAAGAGTGTGGAAAACATTTCCATGGCCAGTATTTTAGGATTATTTGCAATTCAGTTTAAAGACTTGCAGCTAAATATTGCAGATGGACAATTTATTTTTTACTCTCCTGAAATCTCAGTAAAATGACAGTACAGTATAACCACACAAGGACAAATAAAACAGGAGAGAAGAAAAACTCTCTTATCTCTTGATCTTCTCTCTTATCAAGAGATAAGAGAGTTCAACACATTTTTAGAAAGAAAAGTGCAGGTAGAGAAGACTGCCTGAGTTAGCAGAGCCAGAACCAAGGAACCTCTAATCTGAGTGCTTGCAAAAGGCCATGCAGTGAGAAAGAAGCCAGCATACCTTGCAATATCCAGCAAATGTGCTTATACCTGAGGAACCAGGTGCTCATATTCAGAGATGGTGCTTGGAACACTGAAACAAAAGGATTGGTTGCAAGTCTTATATAGAATCATTGAATTATCTTTCTCTACTCTTACTTAAACCAGGTGATCACTTTCTGTCCTTACACTTTTTTGAGCAGGAGGCCAGAAGGTAATTCTCTTGAGAAATGGAACTGAAAGAGTATAGGACTTAAAGGATACCAGGGATATCAGAAGGCCTGGATTAGGTATAGGGTTAAAAATATGGCTTAAGTGAAAATCTGCACTCTGAATGGGGGTTCCCTGTGTTTCCAGAATGATGGCCATCAGGTATAGGCTTCTCTGCCAGAATTTTTTCCTTTGGAGAAACTAATTGGCCCCAGAGAAAAGATCTCCAGACACTTTTGGTGTACCTTGATAAAAAGCCTGCTTGCCACTTTATCACTCTCAGTGGACCCCACTAATTTCCAAGTCATATATGTATACATGGGGTTTCCATTTAGCTCTTTAATGCCTACTATTAAATATGAACTTAGAGTGAGGATCACCAGATATTTGAAGAAAATCTAAGAGATGAGATATTGGTCGGGTAGATACAATTCAGGGATCAGAAAAATATTCAACCCCAAATATAATTAATATTTTGAAAGAGAGTAGATGTTGTATATATTAAATGAGAAGAGTATGCTTTGAAAAGGAAAATTTGGAGCAAGAAACTGCCCCTGGAAATTAAAAATGATAGCTACGGCAATTCATTAGAGGGGTTGGAAGATAAAGTTGTTGAGGAACTTGCCCTGAAAGTATAACCAAAAGACAAAGAAATAGAAAATGAGAAGACAAAATTGGAGAATCAAGTCAGGAGGTCTAACATTTTAATAGTAAGAGTTTAAGAAAGAAGACTTAAGGAGGTAAGGAAATTATTGAATAATACAAGAAAAGTTCCACAAAAGGACATGCATCTCTAGGTTGAAAGGATCTCCACACTTTAAATGAAAAAGATCCATACCATCTTGAAATCAGAACAGTGTAGTCAAAGAGAAGATACTGTTTTGCTGCTTCTAGCAGTAGAGTGGCATAGATAACTGAAGGCCTTTGATCTGTTGCTGGGTTCACAGGAAGTCTGGCATGAGTTTTCAAAGAAGGCTAAGATTGTTACAGGTCATGAGTCTCCCCTGGTCCTGGCAGAGGCAAATATAAATCTTCTCTGGAGAAAATATCCATAATTTACACCAGAAGTTGGTACACTTTTCTGTAAAGGGCCAGAAAGTGAGTATTTTTTACTTTGCAGCCTATGTGGTTCCCCTAGCAACTACTCAACTCAGCTATTGTAGTGCAAAAGCAGCCATAGACAATACTTAAATGAATGTGCCTGGCTGTGATCCAATAAAACATTTACAAAAACAGGCAATGGACTGGACTTGGCCCTTGGGGCATAGTTTGTTGACCCCTAATATAGAACCTCAAGATTGTCACAAATTAAGCCCAACCAAATAAGAACTCACAAAATACCAAACTCACAAGGAAACAAGCCACTTGAGTGAGTTCAAAATAAGCAACACAAATAGACCCTGAAAGGCAATATTAGCTACATCATAACTGTATATATGTTTTAAGATAAAAAGATGAAATCAAACAGGAAGAAACAGGACAACAAAAATGACCAAACAGATTTTAAAACAAGCCAAAACAACATTTAGAAATAAAAAACTTACTGAAATTTTTTAAATCACTCCATGGTGAAAGATTATGCCTTCAACACGTGCGTGTAATTCTAATGCCTTCTTAAAACTGCATTAAAACACAGCCAGAGGATTTTTTTTAAGGCATTATCTGACAAAGACAAAAATAATGGGAGAGAAATAAATGATAGCCACCAAATTTTGAAAGCTGGAAGGTAGATTAGTGGTGATCATCTTAGCAGACCTGAGAAGGCTGACTTGGCCTGCAGTGGGGAAAGCCAAGAAGCAACCTGATTTGTACCACAGATCCTCCAGGATGCTAACTCATATGGCAGCATCTCCTCTGGAAGGGGAAATAGGGATTTGTTGAAAGTTTCTTTAGGAAGCAGACACACATGTACCAGAACGATAAAATTTAAAGGGCTGGTGATACCAAGTGTAGAGCATGTGGAGCACCAGGATGTGCATTGATGGTGAGAGTCTCAGTTGACATAACCACCTCTAGAAAGTAATTTTACTTTACATAGTGAAGTTCAATGTGCAGGTACCTGCTTATTTACCCTAGAGAAACTCTTACACATGTGCCAGGAGACATACAAAAATGTTCATGTCAGCATTGTAAGAGCAGAAAAACAGTTCAATACTCATTGACAGGAGAATGGATAAGTAAATTGTAGTATAGTCACCCAGTGGAATATTCTGCAACACCAAAAAAAGGAATAGAATACCAACATAGATTAATCCCAAAAAATCATGTTGTATCAAAAAAGCAAGCCCAGGGCCAACCCCAGTGGCCTAGTGGTTAAGTTCAGCACGTTCCACTTTGGCAGTCCAAGTGCACTTCCCAGGCGTGGACCTACACTGCTCTGTTGGCAGCCATGCTGTACTGGTGGCCCTATACTAAAAAGTAGGGGAATATTGGCACGGATGTTAGCTCAGGATGAATAATCCTCAGCAAAAAAAAAAAAAAACGAAAAACCAGAAGTATGCAAGAGTATGATTTAACCTGTTTGTTGAAAATAGGTTCAACAAACAATAAATAATAAACAATAGATAAATAATAAAAATAATAGATTGTTGGGAGGTACTTATATAAATGGTAAAACTGACTTTTAATAAGCAAGGGAATTAGTAATAAATTTAGAATACTAGGTACTTCTGGAAGAGTAGGAGGAGGATGCACACAGGGAGGGACATAGAAAAGGCTTCCAAAGTATCAATAGTGTTCCAGTTTTCTATTGCTTTGTAACGAACTACCCCAAAACTTAGTGGTTTAAAACCACATTTCGTAGGATCTTGAATCTTCAATGAGGACAGAGCTTGGCAGGGACAGCTTGTGTGCTCCATGCAGCCACAGCTGGGTCAGCTCAAAGGTGGGCTTTGGAATCTTTGGAATCAGGCATGTGGCTGGCGGTTGATAATTCAGGTGAGGCTGAAACCAGAACGCCTATTCCCTCTGTTTGACTTCCTCTTCATCAGAGAAGTCACAAAGGTCTGTGCAGAAGTGGCAAACTTCTGGAAAAGCACGTGGAACCAGAAACATTGCAGCCATTTGGGAGAAAGGAGATATATTAGCAGCTTCAAGAGAAACCCAATGTAAAGAAGGGCTTATCTTGACCAGATTTGTTGGTGCACCTTTTGTCTAATAGAGTTGTATTATAACTTGATAAATCAGAAACTTTGTGAGAAGTTAAAACAGTTGTATCATCTTGGATTAAAAGGTATAGAACAGCACACAATCAAAAGGCCTTTGGACCTTCACACTTCTTTGGACTTCTTCAAACTTCTTAGGAAGGCTAAGAAAACTACTCAGCTACAGACATGGGCTTCATTTTGTGAGAAATGAAGGGTAATTTCTGTGTGGCTGCTGGAGCAAGTGTTGAGAGAGAGAGACAACGCCAGGTAGAAGGAAGCCAGACAGTCTTTTCTAAGCTAACCTCAGTGTCTTAGTCTGTTCAAGCAAATATAACAAAATACCACAGACTGGGTAGCTAAAGACAACATACTTTTATTTTTCACTGTTCGGGATGTTGGAAGTCCAGGATCAGGGTGCCAGCATGGTCAGGTTCTTGTGAAGGCCCTCTTCTGGTTTGCAGACTGCTGACATCTCAGTGTTCTCACATTGTGGAAGGGCCTAAGCATCCCTCTGGAGCCTCTTCTGTAAGGCACTAATCCCATTCATGATCCTCTACCCATATGACTTAAGCACTTCCCAAAGGCCCCACCTATTAATACTATCACCTTTTGGAGTTAGGATTTCAACATGAATTTTGGGAGGACACATTCAGACCACAGCACTCAGAAACCAAGCAGCATTCCTTCCATGTCACTTTATTCATTGAGGCAGACACAAAGGCCTCCAAAACTCACGGGGAGATACAATAAACTATACCTCTTGATGAGAGAGTGAAAAAATTCTAGAAGAGTGTAGGGAACTAGAATTTTTTGCAGCCATTTTTGGAAAACAATCTGTCACAGTATTCTATTTCTTAAACTCAATTGTAGACTCTTTAAGTAGACAATTTTGTACATATATTTCATAATATTTAATAGAAAAATAATCCTTAAGTGGAAGAAAATTAGGTACTCTTAGACTATCCCAGATCTCCACAATTCCCTGTATGGGGGCTGGGGGGTGGTGAGGTAAGTCCTTGAGAAGTTGTAAGCACAAATTGGCCCTTACATGGATACGTATCAGAAAAACCAGTAAATTATATTAGAAGAATGGAACAAGAATGTGTGTGTGTGTGTGTGTGTAGTGAAAGAGCTAAATCCTCATCTTCTGTGATGGGAAGTCAGATATTGTCTAACGTTACAAAAATCAAGAAATAATATAAGCACATGATTTCGAGATATGGTAGTGAATACCAAAATAAGGAGCTATGGGTTGAAACTACTCCCAGTTGTTCTTGGGAGTTGGAAATTGGGTCAGGAAGTGGACCTATATGATTCTTTTGACCAGCTACGTATATTCAATACACTAAATTTAAAAGAAGGGGAAAAAATATATGCACTAAACAGCAGATTAGATTGCTGAAGACAGAATTAAGGTTTCCGGCAATATTTTTGTTCACATGACCAGGGCAATATGTGAATGGATTCTGATATCTCCTTAGCTTTCTTTGGCTTTGTAATAATGATACTAATATCAGGTTATTGACAAAAATCAGAACAGGATGCTATGAAAAAGGAGCAATCAGAGATCAAGAAAGAGTCCTTGAAATCAAAGATATTAGTGTTGAAATGGAAAAAAATCTGTATCGGGACTGAATGGACTATACCCAGGTAAGGAAGAAATTAGTGAACTGATACATAAAGGTAAAGAACTGGCTCAGAATATAAAGCACAAAGTCGAAATGGAAAATGTGCGGGTGAAGTTAAAAGATATAGAAGATCCAGAAGGGCCAGTGTTCAACGAATATCCAGATTCCAGGAAAAAAAACAAAATAGAGGAGGAAAATTATTAAATGAACAATTTCTACAACTAAGAATGACAAATCTCCAAATTTAAAGATGGTATTGAATTCCAACAAGGATCAAACAAAACAAAACAAAAGCCCAAGATAAATCCTCGTGAAATTTTAGAACTTTAAAGACAAAGAGAAAAATAAATCTGAAAAACAAGTTCTTGCAAAGGAATAAACATCAGATTAGCAGCAAGATTCTCATCAACTATATTAGATATTAGAGGGCAATGGAACAATGCTTCCAAAGACCTGTGAGAAAATCATTTTGAGGGCTGGCCCCGTGGCCGAGTGGTTAAGTTCGCGCGCTCCGCTGCAGGCGGCCCAGTGTTTCGTCGGTTCGAATCCTGGGCGCAGACATGGCACTGCTCGTCAGACCACGCTGAGGCAGCGTCCCACATGCCACAACTAGAGGAACCCACAACGAAGAATACACAACTATGTACCGGGGGGCTTTGGGGAGAAAAAGGAAAAAATAAAATCTTTAAAAAAAAAAAAAAAATCATTTTGAACCTAAAATTCTATGTCCAGGTAAATGATCGATCAGGAGAGAAATTTTATTTCCTACACACATTTTTTGAAAAAAATGCCTCAATAAAGTACTCTAACAAAACAAATACAAACAAAAGAAAAACAAGCAAACCAACAAATGACAGAATTCTAAGAGAAAAATATGCAAGATCAAAGAAATAGTAAGACTCATTTATTCCAGAAGCACAAGATAATAGCTGTTCACCAGGCCTAAAGATAATTGATGAAAATTAAAACAGGAAGTCAAAATATTTAGTGGAAAAATTATTCAAGAAGGCATATGTTTCTTCTATTAAGAAGTAATTTATCAAACTAACATTTATTGAGTACTATGATATACCGGGTGCTGGGTTAAATATTTTATGTACCTTATTTAATCCTCACAATGGTCCCACGAGGTAGGCAGTATTAATAACAAATTACAAATTAGTAAACTGAGCCTTATAGAAGCTAAGCAACTTGCCCTATAAAGCTAGTAAGTGATAGAGCTGAGATTTCAATAAGCAAAAAACCCCAGGGAATGGCTCCCTAGAGAAATGGCTGATGGCGGTGCCGGCCTCGTGGCTGAGTGGTTAAGTTTGCACACTCTGCTTCAGTGGCCCAGGGTTTCGCCAGTTTGAATCCTGGGTGCCAACATAGCACCGCTCATCAAGCCACGCTGAGGTGGCATCCCACATAACACAGTCAGAAGGACGTGCAACTAGAGTATACAACTATGTACTGGGGGGCTTTGGGGAGAAGAAGAAGAAAAGAAAAAAAAAGATTGGCAACAGCTGTTAGCTCAGGTGCCAATCTTAAAAAAAAAAAAAGAGAAATGACTGATTGCAGGTATAGGGCAGGAAACATACAAGGTAAGTTGGTGACATCTTGTCATACCAAAAGGAAGAAAACCATCAAAGATCACTGGGTTGCGTCTCAAGGATTCAGGAACCTGAAGAGGTTTCTACTTGCCAAATATAAGACAATTTGGTAATTAGAGTAATAACTGCAATAGATTGAAACATATCAAACATTTAAATCCACGAGTTTGTAATCATACTTTAAAAGTGCTAGGGACATGGCAACCACGAAGAAAGACTTATAGAGGGTACACAAAAGAAAATTAGAAAGGAATCAAAGTAAGTCACTACAAAAAGTGAGACATAAAAGAAGGCAGCAAGAGAAGAAAAAGGAGCAAAACAACAAGATGTGCAGAAAATGAACAAAATGGCAATAGGAAGTCCTTCCTATCAGTAATTACTTTAAAATGTAAGTGGATTAAATTCTCCAGTCAAAAGACATTGAGTAGCTGAATGGATTAAGAAAAGATCCAACTATACACTACCTAAAGGAAACTCAATTTAGATGTAAGGACACACAAAGGCTGAAAGTGAGAGGATAGAAAAAGATATCCCATGCAAATAGTAACCAAAAGAGAGTAGGGGTAGCAAGAAAAAGAAAAAAAAGGCATCCAAATTGGAACGGAAGAAGTGAAACTCACTATTTGCAGATGACATGATTTTATATAGAGAAAACACTAAAGAATCCACAAAAAAACTTTTAGAAATAATAAATGAATACAGTAAAGTTGCAGGATACAAAATCAACATACAAATATCAGTTGCGTTTCTATATACTAACAACAAAGTAGCAGAATGAGAATTAAGAATATAATCCCATTTACAATCACAACAAAAACACAATACCTAGGAATAAACTTAACCAAAGAGATGAATGATGTCTACATTGAAAATTATAAAACATTGTTGAAAGAAATTGAAGAAGACACAAAGAAATGGAAAGATATTCCATGCTCTTGGATTGGAGGAATTAACAGTTAAAACTGCCCAAACTTCCCAAAGCAATCTACAGATTCAATACAATCCCTATCAAAGTTCCAACAACATTTTTCACTGAAACAGAACAAAGAATCCTAAAATTTATATGGAACTACAAAAGACCCTGAATAGCCCAAGGAATCCTGAGAAAAAAGAATGAAGCTGGCGGTATCACACTCCTTGATTCCAAAATATACTACAAAGCTATAGTAACCAAAACAGCATGATACTGGCACAAAAAAACTGATCAATGGAACAGAATCGAGAGTCCATAAATAAACCTACACATGTATGAATGGCTGATTTTCGACAAGGAGCCATTCGACAATGGAGAAGGGAAAGTCTCTTCAATAAGTTGTGTTGGGAAAACTGGACAGCCATATGCAAAAGAACGAAAGTAGACCATTATCGTATACCATACACAAAAATTAACTCAAAATGGATTAAAGATTTGAATGTAAGGCCAGAAACCATGAAACTTCTAGAAGAAAACATAGGCAGTACGCTCTTCAACATCGGTCTTAGCAGCATATTTTCAAGTACCATGTCTGATGGGGCAAGGGAAACAATAGAAAAAATAAACAAATGAGACTACATCAAACTAAAAAGCTTCTGCACAACAAAGGAAATGATCAACAAAATAAAAAGACAACCTAACAATTGTGAGAAGATATTTGCAAACTATGTATCTGATAAGGGGTTAATATCCAAAATATACAAAGAACTCATACATCTCAACAACAAAAAAACTAACGACCCAATTAAAAAATGAGAAAAGATCTGAACAGACATTTCTCCAAAGAAGATATACAGATGGCCAATGGGCACATGAAAAGATATTCAGGGGCCAGCCCGGTGGCGCAGCGGTTAAGTGTGCACGTTCCACTTCAGCGGCCCGGAGTTCGCCAATCCAGATCCCAGGTGCGGACATGGCACTGCTTGGCAAAGCCATGCTGTGGCAGGCGTCCCACATATAAAGTAGAGGAAGATGGGCACAGATGTTAGCTGAGGGCCAGTCTTCCTCCGCAAAAAGAGGAGGATCAGCAGCAGATGTTAGCTCAGGGCTAATCTTCCTCAAAAAAAAAAAAAAAAAGATATTCAACATCATTAACTATCAGGGAATTGCAAATCAAAACTGCAATGAGATATTGTCTCACTCCCATCAGAATGGCTATAATTAACAAGACAGGAAACAACAAATGTTGGAGAGGATGTGGAGAGAAGGGAACCCTTATGCACTGCTGGTGGGAGTGCAAACTGGTGCAGCCACTACAGAAAACATTATGGAGATTCTTCAAAAAATTAAGAATAGAATTACATATGATCCAGCTATTCCACTGCTGGGTATTTATCCCAAGAACATGAAAACACAAATGCATAAAGATACATGCACCCCTATGTTCATTGCAGCATCATTCACAATAGCCAAGACTTGGAAGCAACCTCAGTGGCCATCAAGGGATGAATGGATAGAAGACGTGGTATGTATACACAATGATATACTGCTCAGCCATAAGAAATGATGAAATCTGGCCATTTGTGACAAGATGGATGGACCTTGAAGGTATTATGCTAAGCAAAATAAGTCAGAGGGATAAAGTCAAATACCGTATGATCTCACTCATAAGTAGAAGATAAAAACAATAACAAACAACCATGTAGAGACAGAGAATGGATTGGTGGTTACCAGTGGAGAAGTGGGGAGGGAGGAAGGTGAAAGGAGTGATTAGGCACCTGTGTGTGCTGATGGATGGTACTTAGTCTTTGTGTGGCGAACATGATGTAATCTACACAGAAATTGAAACATAATGATGTACACCTGAAATTTATATAATGTTATAAACCAATGTTACCACAATAAAAAATAAATAAATGGAAAAAAAGAGAAGACTCAACAAAAATCAGAAATGAAAGGGGAGCCATTACAACTGATGCCACAGAAATAAAAAGGATTTTAAGAACCTATTATGAACACTTATATGCCAACAAATTGGATAACCTAGAAGACAGAGATCAATTCCAGGAAACATACAACCCACCAAAACTGAATCATGAAGAAATAAAAAATATGAACAGACCTGTAACTACTAAAGAGATTGAATCAGTAATCATAAATATCCCAATAAAGAAAAGCTCAGATGGTTTCAAAACAAGCTGGAAGGCTCACACTTCCTGATTTCAAAATATATTACAAAGCTACAGTAATCAAAACAGTGTGGTACTGGCATAAAGAAAGACTTATAGACCAACATAACAGAATAGAGTGCCCAGAAATAAACCCTCACATACATGGTCAAATGATCTTCAATAAGCATGCCAAGGCTACACAACAGGGAAGGGATAGTCTCTTCAGCAAATGGTGTTGGGAAAACTGGATATCCACATGCAGAAGAATGAAGTTGAGCCCTTATCTTACACCAAATGAAAGAATTACTCAAAATTGACCAAAGATCTATACATGAGACCTGAAACTTTAAAACTCCTGTAAGAAAACATAGGGGGAAAGCTTCATGACATTGGATTTGACAATAATTTCATGGATATGACACCAAAAGCAGAGGCAACAAAACAAAAATAGACAGATGGGTCTACATCAAACTTAGGAACTTCTGTGCAGCAAGGGAAACAACCAAGTGAGAAGGCAACCTACAGAAGAGGAGAAAACATTTGCAAACCCTATATCTGATAAAGGGTTAATAACCAGAATATATAAAGAACTCCTACAACTCATCAACTAAAAAATAAACTGATTTTTAAAAAGGAGCAAAGGACTTGAATAGACATTTCTCCAAAGAAGACATACAAATGGTCTACAAGCATATGAAAAGATGCTCCACATCACTAATCATCCGGGAAATGCAAATCAATGCTACAATAAGATATCACCTCACACCCATCAGAATAAGCACTATCAATAAAAAACAGAAAATAACAAACATTGGCAGGGATATGGTGAAATTGGAACCTTTCTGCACTGTTGGTGGGAATCTAACATGGTGCAGCCATTATGGAACACAATATGGAAATTCCTCAAAAAAATTTAAAATATAATTACCATATAATCCAGCATATATATATATATATATACACACACACACACATATGTGCACACACACACACTATATATATATATATATATATATATATATACAGAAACACACCACTTCCGAGTATATATCCAAAAGAATTGAAAACAAGATCTGGAGGAGACAGCTGCACTTCCATGTTCATTTTAGCATTGTTCATAGTAGCCAAGAAGTGGAAGCAACCTAAAATGTCCATTGAAAGATGAATGGATAAAGAAAATGTGATATATACATACAATGGAATATTATTCCATCTTTAAAAACAAGAAAATCCTGTCACATGCTACAATATAGATGAACCTTAACAACATTATGCTAAGTAAAAGAAGCTAGTCACAAAAAGACAAGTCCTTCATGATTCGACTTATAGCAGGTATCTAAAGTAGTCACATTCTTAGAAACAGAAAGAAGAATGGTGGTTACCAGCGGCTGGGAGTAGAGGAAAAGGGGAGTTTTTGTTCAATGGATAGAGTTTCGGTCTTGCAAGATGAAAACGTTCTAGAGATCTGTTGCACAACAATGTGGATATAGTTAACATGACTGTACTGTACACTGAAAAATGGTTAAGATGGTAAATTTTATGTTGCGTTTTTTGCCACTATTAAAAAAGATTCTAGGAAACCACCTTATAATTTTGAAAACTGTTAATAAGGGATAGAATCAACCACCTATCCTGCCTTTCCTATATGAACTGTATCTCAGGAACAAAAATAGTTGAGGGGAAGTTTCTCTTTACAGAAGAATTGTGGCTAATAAATGAAGAAATGAAGAAGGAATGAAATTATTTAGGCAATGCTCAGCAAATGGCTGCTAAAATCACAAAAAGTGAAACAAGCTGACACCATGTGTGTTTCCTCATGGAAAGATATCATCACCTATGAAATGTACTCAACAACGACAAGAATATGAACCCAAATGTGATCAAGCACTTAGGTCTAATTAGTAATATACAGGAAATACAGGAGATAGAGGAATGCAGGGACACAATCAACAAAATCTAGACGGTGGAAAACTCTACAGGAGAAACTGCCAGCTTCTTTGTTAAATAAGTTGGAAGGACAAAAAAAGCAGGGGGTGGAAAATGGCAGAACGTATAGATTAAAAGAAAACTAACCAGTTACAATATATAGACCTTATTTGGACAAACTGTAAAAAAATTCTGAAACAATTGGGGAAATTTGAACCCTCCTCAGTGGATATTTGATGATATTAAGGAATTATTAACTTTTTGATAAGAGATAATGGTAATATAGTTATGTTTTTAAAGAATTTTTAGATATACATGGAAATATTTCATATAGAATTTTTTAAAAACAGGAAAACAAAAAAGTGCATGAAAGTCACGGTTCGACGTAAAACAAATTCAAATGTGACATGATTTTGAGCAATTGGTAGAGTCTAAGAAAAGAAAATTTAATCCTAATATTTGGGAATTTTTCTTTTAGGGTTGAAGATTTAGTAGCATAAAATTATGTTCCTTCTATGAGTCCAGTCATAATACTTGATCCTTTCAAGAAATAATATTGTTTCCATTTTTAAAACTCTTATATATACACCACTTATAGACAACCATGAAAGCTTCTAGTTGCAGATTAGAATGTAAATATTATATACCTTGACCTTTTTAAAGAAATGATATAGTAGATTGGAGTCTAGAAGAGCATAGGATGAGAAGTGGTGAAGGAAGTGACCATGTGGGTACATTTCTCATCTCAAATAGTAGTTTGGAATCAGAGAATGTTCTAAATTGATGGGTCAAGGAATATAGGTTTTAAAGCATATTTAAAATCATAAAGATAGATGCTAGAAAATTAGAAACAATAATGTTAACACCCTTCTTCATTATTTAAAACATTTAAATATTATGCACAGATTATTTTTCTAATAATACATTTTAAATGTTTAAATTTTGAATTTTAACGTTGCAACTAAATCATCAAATCCTGGAGAGTAGATACTTAATCTCATACTTTTCTACTCCCCCTCTTCGATTGCCTACCTACAGAACGCTATATGGACTCAATATTGAATGTGCAACATTATTATGTGCTCAATATTGAATTTCTTAATGGTATCTTTTTTTTTTTAAGATTGGCACCTGACCTAACATCTGTTGCCAATCTTCTTTTTTCTTCTTCTTCTTTTTCTTGTTCTCCCCAAAGCCCCCCAGTACATGGTTGTATATTTTAGTTGTAGGTCCTTCTGGTTGTGCCCTTAATGGTATCTTGTTTCGAAAGAATCTTGGCACTAGAAAGAATTTTTAGAACAGTCTGAGCCAATCATTTTAGATAAGGAAACCAGGGTCCCCAAAGGAGGAACCTCCACCTGTAGAAGCCTAGTCTAGGTGAGTTTCCCACTACATGTCCTGCCTTCTAAATGCAACCTCTAAAAACTCCCTAGAAGTTTACCGTGCCCTTGATGCTGAGGAAAATCAACCAAGCCTTTTTTCGAAACCGGAAAGCGGCCGCACGGGGGAGCTCCAGACTCGCGCATGCGCAGAACTACCTTGCCGCGCTGCTCCTGGGTGGGAACCTTCTGTCGTGGGCTCCCTGCAGCTGAGTGGACGCTTCCTCCCGGTGTGTTTTGTGCGGCGCACCCGGGAGGCTGTGCCTGCGGAGCAAGATGGAGTTCCTGCAGGTCCTGAGGCGCGGGCTGCAGCGGATCAGCGGCCACGGCGGCCTCCGCGGCTACCTGCGAGTTTTCTTCAGGTAGGCGGCCAGGGCCCTGCGCTCGGCCGCTGGCGCTGGACTTGCGCTGGCCGGTTTTTTGAAAAGGGGCCCGGACTTGGGTCACCTTGGAGAATCTGCAGCTCTTGTCAAGGGCAGCCGGCACATCTCGGCCTGGCTTCCGCGAGCGAAGCCTCTCTCCAGGGCTCTCCCGGACACGGGACCGAAGCCGGCTCTGGAGACAGAGCTGCGAGGTGGAGGCCAGGGCGTCTGGGCAGCGCCCCTGCCCTGCTTCCTGCGGCGTGATGAGCGTGGCCACACGCGCCCCGTGTGACCTTGGGGTAGCCTCTCCCTCCCCGGCTCCCGGGTGCCTCCTCTGTGCAGCGAGGCGGGGGGCGAGGCGATCGTCGGGTCCCGTCGAGTCCTGACAGGCGCCAGTTGGACGAGCCGCATCGTCCGCGGAAGCCGAACTGGAGACCCAGCGTAGAAGGCAAGAGCCAGGAAATCAAAGTGTTCTTTTAAGATGAATTACGTTGGCTTCTTGACTTCCTGAAGGTTTTTGTTAACTCTGGTGCCTCCTGGCCTAGGGATAGTGGGTAAAAGGAGTCTGGTAATTTGAAGATACAGCACCTGTGTATTCAGTGTGCTTTAAGCACGTCAGTTGGGTCAGTGTATCTTTGCTCGTGCTGTCTACACGGTGCTGGGGGCGACACGAGCAGGGGTTCTAGAGCTCTTACCCGAAGGCTGATTGTTCAGCAGTGGGTGGCGTGAGCCTGGAGGTGAAGGCTGGAAGCATACAGCTGGTAACCCTGCCCAGCTGCGCCTCGTGTTCTAGTTGATGCGGCAACCTTGGTTTCTGGAAGTTGGTATTGTCACCTTGTTTACGTTTGTGTTTTGAAAGAAGAATCATTCTAAAGTGTCTGTTTTCTTTTGGTCGTTCACAGGGCAAATGATGCGAGGGTTGGTACCTTAGTGGGGGAAGACAAGTATGGAAACAAATACTATGAAGACAACAAGCAATTTTTTGGTGAGTGCTGTATTTTTTGGTTTGACTCATGGGAGTGAGATTGAGATTTGATTTCACTCTATTTTTCATAATATACAAGGAGCTTTTACAAAGCACTTAAAAAGGGTGAAGAATTCACTAGAAAAGGGAAAAAAGGTAATTTACAGAGAAAGAAAACTAAAGGACCAACAAAGGCGTGAAAGGATGCTCATCCTCCTGTGTCATTACAGAAATGCAACTCAAAAAACAGTGCTGTTTTTCACCTATCAAATTTTGAAGTATTTGCCAATCTGATAAATCTCAATGTGGGGAAAGGCCGTAGGAGAATTATAGGTTAACACAGTCTTTTTGGAGGACATTTGGTAGTATTTGTCAAAATTTACATTGCATTTACCCTTTGTCCCAGCATTTCTACTTCTGAGAATTCATCCTACAAATATCCTTGCAAATCAAAGAGACCCATGGCAGCATTGTTTTAGTAGTAAATTCTAAAAGCAACATTAGTGTTCATCAGTTGGGTTCTGATGAATTACATATTTTTAGAACACTTTGTATCTATTAAGAATGATATAAACATAAATTTTATATAGATGTCAAAGATGTATGTGACATGAAAAACTCCAGGTGCAGAACAGTGTTTGGTAGCCTGAAAAGGAAAAAATATGTTTTTTGTGTCTGTATTAAATTTTGGAAGGAAACTCAAGAAACTTAGAGGTGGAATCAGAAGGTGGGGGTTCAACCATTTGTCCCTCCGCTTTTTAACTTTGTGGGTTGATTAACTTCTCTAAGCCTCAGTTTCTTTATCTATAAAATAGAATGATAATAATATTTGCCTCATAAAGTTATATAAAAAAATAGATGAAAAGTGAATGGAGCTTATCCTAATGTCGCAGCCTCAGCACTGTTGACCCTATGGGCCAGATAATTCTTTGCCGTGAGGAGCTGTTCTGTGTATTATAGAATATTTAGCAACATCGCTGGCGTCTCCCCCCTAGATGCCAGTGGCATCTCCCCTCTGCAGTTTTGACACCAAAAATGTCTCCAGACTGCCAAGCGTCCTGTGGACAGAATTCCCCCCTGTTGAGAACCACTGGCCTAATGCTTAGCACGTAAGTGCTCAATAAGTATTAGTACCATTGTTGTTGTTGTTATTACCTGAGCTATTGAATTTTTTTACCATCTGCATTTGTTACTTTTATTATTATAAAATGTTTCTCTCTTGATTGAGATGAAAAGTATCAAAGAGGAAAAAAATATTAGTCTTCATCCAGGGGAAAAAAATATACTATGAAGTAATAATGGCCTAGCATTTATTGAGTGCTTACCGTGTGCCAGTGCTGTGCTAAACACATAACATACATTGTCTGCTTTAATCTTCCACGTCTCC
Organism: Equus quagga; assembly: GCF_021613505.1. Taxonomy (NCBI): domain Eukaryota; kingdom Metazoa; phylum Chordata; class Mammalia; order Perissodactyla; family Equidae; genus Equus; species Equus quagga. Next base: position 25,990,513 of record NC_060285.1, read on the forward strand.
TTGAGATGCTTTAATCCTCCTGCCCCCGCCCCCCATTTTACAGATGAAGAAACTGAGTCATTGAGTTTAAGAATGTTTTTAGGAATATGTAAACGATGTGTCCATGTGTGGTTGCATTGGAAGCAAGCTGGTCTACAAGAGGTAAACAAGGTCTTAATACTCTAAAACCGTAATATTTTTAGTATTAACACAAATCATAGAGTTTTAGACCTGGAATAGATTTTAAGAGATTGTCTAAGAACTGTTGTTTTATAGATGAAGAAACTGAGGCCCGAGGAAACGTCTGAACCAAAAAGACTTAAATAACACAACTAGGTAGTAGCAGAGCCGCAGGCCAGTGTTTTTTCTACTCACTTTATTGTTACAAACTGTAGCTTTAAATTTCCTTCCATCTTTTTTTTTCCTTCCTTCTTTCTTCATGTTGGAAATATCTTTATTTTTGCTAATTTGAAAAATAATATATGCTGTCGTAAAACATTAAAATTTGGTATATAAAATGAAAAATGAAACCTCCCACCCCTTGTAATTTTACTTCTTTTAATAGTTTAGCATATATATTTTTTAAAGATTCATTAATAAATCTATAAATGTACACTTTTTTTTATTTCATGGGATTTTGTTATGCATATTGTATATAAACTGAAATATTTTTACTTAAAAATCATGGGCCATTAGGCCCGGCGGCATAGTGGTTAAGTTCATACACTCTGCTTTGGCAGCCTGGGGTTCGCACAGGTCTGGGGCGCAAACCACTCGTCAAGCCATGCTGTGGGGGCATCCCACATGCCAAGTGGAGGAAGATTGGCACAGATGTTAGCTCAGGGCCCGTCTTCCTCAAGCAAAAAGAGGAAGACTGGCAAAAGATGTTACCTCAGGGCATATCTTCCTCACCAAAAATAAAAATAAAAATAAATCATGGGCCATTTTTCCATATTTGTAAGTTGGATGTATCTGTAGCCTTCTTTTTTGTTTGGGCATTTGTTTGTGTTTTCTTATTTAAAATTTTTTTCAGAGCAGTCTTTTTAATTGCAACACAATATTCCACTGTATGGAAGAACCATTATTTTTTCAAACCCCTCACTATTGATAACATTTAGATTGCCTTCGACTTTTTGCTATTACAAACAATGCTGCAGTGAACTTACTTATAATTACATCCACATTTGTTTGTTTAAATAGTCTAAGAATAAATTCCTGGAAGTGGAATTGTTGAGTCTGAATATGCACATTTAAAATTTATATATATATATTTCAAGATTGTTAAGGCCCAGCTCTATCATCATTGCCTAACTCTATGAAACCATTCCCAAGGTTTCCTCCATCTGCCTTCACATTTCCCCGCCTCACTGGGTTATAGTTTGCTTTTACTTATTCTCAAGATTGATTTCTCTAATAGAAGAAGCAAATCCTGACTGAAATCTGTATTTCTTTTAATAGATAAGATCATGTTTAGATAGCATTAGTCGATATTTGTTAATTATATATTTACCCAGGAAAACTCTGTAAATGCAGATTACCTTTTGCTTATTTCTTTAAAATTCATTATAGAGATGGATTCAGTATTACCTATTTGAGGGGTGGAGGCCCTGAGGAAGAAATAGAAGGAATTAAAACTTATATACTTATATGCCCAATGCTGAACTAGGTGTATGTGTGTGATATTTAGTTTTCATAGCAACTTTAAGATTTAGGTATAAATCATCTACTTTTAATAGATAAAGAAACTGAGGCTCATGAAATTTGCCTAATATCCACTGATAATAAGTGACAAACTCTTGATTGGAATCCAAATCTTTGCCCAGCTTGAGGTCCCAATAGAAACAGTTTTGTGTATTGTGGTTAGGCCCCCAAACCATTTGACAAAAATTTGTTAAATAGAGAATGCAGCCATACTATTTTGATGATATCAACTGTCCTACTTATCTAACCATCATCTATAATGTTTACTTATTATTTATAACCACCAATTTCCAAAAGGATCTCCAGTGGTCATTTTAAAATATTTATATGGAAACATGTAATTCAAGAACAATTGCTGTGAGTACGTTTCTTCTGCCCTGGTCCCAGGAGGAGCAGCACTTCCTTTCCTGAATACCCTGAACAGCTGGGAACACCTTCTCCTACCCTCTCCACAACTGCCCTGGCTGGGGGCCTGGGGGAGAAGCAAGGGTTCTCCACTGTGGGGGAGGCCTAAGCCCCACCCACAGAGTGAGTCTTAGTCCCTGTGTGGGGACTTTGCTGTGGTGGCCACCAAGCTGCTAATAAAAGCTTCCACATACTTCTCGGAGCTTGCCTTCACTAATACACCCAGGACGCTATTCCTCTAACATTTCTCTTATGTATAAAAGTATTTTCTTAATAAGAAGTTTGGTTTCTTTGATGTTCTGCAATTGTGGGGTTTTTTTTAAAGGTTGTCTGTATTTCCTCACATCTTTCTAAACATTCATCTTTCCACGCAGGCCGTCACCGATGGGTTATATATACTACGGAAATGAATGGCAAAAACACATACTGGGATGTAGATGGAAGCATGGTGCCCCCTGAATGGTAAGCTAAGTCAACATTTTATTTTATTTGACTTGGCAATATTTGTTTTATTACACAAATATTTATTGGATATCTGTTTATTTATAAGGCAGTAAGTGGTGTTCTGAAAGCATCTGTCCCAGTTACAGTGGCTACACAATAAGTTACCCTAAAACTTAGTGGCTTAAAATCCCATTAAGTATGTATCTCTTGTAGTTTTTGTGGGTCAGGAGTCCAGAGGAGGCACAACAAGGATGGCTTATCTCTGCTCTAGGACTTCTGAGGATTCAGGTAGAAGACTCAAAGGCTGGATACTAGAGTCATCTGAGGACTTGTTCACTCAGTGTCTGGCAGTTGACGGTGGCTGTCATCTGGGGCATTGGAAGGGAACACCCTCAGGTAGCCTGAGCATCCTCAGGCTCTGAGAGAGGGTGCCAGGCAGAAGCCATATTGCCTTATCCAGCTTGGTCTTGGAAATCATCTTGTATCGATTCTGCATTTCATTGGTCAAGGCAATTAGAAAACTCTGCCCAAGTTCAAGAGGAGAGAACATAGACTCTACCTCTTGATGGAGGTGTGTCAACATCACATTATATGTTGGGATATATATATAGTGTGGCTGTCTTTGCAGAGAAACAGTGTACCACAGTATCACCTGGCTGTGAGTGAAGGGAAAGGCAAAAAGAACTCTGACTTTGATTTTATTTGGCAGTTGACTTCAGGCAAGTTCCTTAACCTCTCTGGGGCTTAGTTTTCTCATCTGTAAAATGAGAGTGCCCAAATTTTTTAAGTCTCTAAAAACTATAATTTTATAATATACCTATTTTGAAATAAAACTCTAGATTCTTTTACTTATATTACCAAGTTTTGTATAAAATATTTTAAAGCATCGTACTTATATCTATTTCATAGATTGCTGAAATAATATCATATGGTTGCTATACAATTAAACTCTGGAGATCCTTTCTAGTTGGTCTGGAAAATTCTACCAACTAGGAATAAGTGTATCACGTTATCTGTGACATTTTATTTTAGTTGAACTTGATCATCAAGAATAGTTTGGGGCTCTATTGAGTAGAAACTGGGATAATCTCAGAGTACTATTCACTTCCATTCTGTAGACTCAATTAGAAATCTAGGCGTGTGACATAAGTGAGTGAAGTGCAGATGTGAGGCAATAGGGAATAGTGGGGACTGTAATGAACTGAAAAGCACATAGTCCATAAAAGAAAGCAGCAGCCCTATTTATCTCTCCCTAGTTCCATTAGGTGAGAATTCAGCCAGGGATTTCTAGATAAAATTTTCCACGAGAAAGTGGAAGTCTGTATTTCTTTGTGAGATTCCTTATTTTTTTTAATGTTGATTTTTAAAAATATTTGTCAATTTAAATACAGCGCTATCCAATAGACCATTCTGTGATGATGGAAATGTTCTATATCTGCCATCTAGTAGGGTAGCCACTAGTCACATGTGGCCCAAAGCACTTTGAAATGTGGCTAATGCAACTAAGAAAGCGAATTTTTAAAATTTTATTTAAATAAAAATAGGCTACTTGATTGGACAGAATAGTTTAAAACAAAAATGTGTGAGCTAAACAAAATTTGTGTAAGATTTCAGCTACACGCTGTTTTCAACCTTTGATTTACTACTTGAACTAATTGGGAGCATTGGCTCCTGTCAGTGATGTAGTTTGAAAATAATGATGTTGGATTGTGTGTTTATAATAAAACTCGTTGGCTCAACATGAGAAAGCAGCACTGATGCTACATTTGAGGCTGGTTTTTGTGCTCTTTTTAATGGGAAATAATAACCTGTGGTTCTATTAAGGTCTGAGGAGCTGTAACTTTAAGTTTAGAACTGTCTCCCTTCTCCAAAGCAGCATTCTCTATGTCAGGGGCACTATTTGAGACCAAGGTGTCAAAGTGGGATGTTGGCTTTAACAGGTGAGGTGTCCTCCTAGTTTTTGTTTAGTTGATTGTTTTTTGGGTGGCGTTGGTCCTGGGATGATGTGGAAGGCATGTGGGCTGCCTTGTTCAAAGCCCTCATCTAACATGGGTGCTCAGGGTCTATATTTTGGATGATTAAGGGGGTGGGGGAGGGAACTGACTTAAATTATGTGAGGTGAAACACACTTAAAAGTGTAAAATGGTAAAAAAAATCTGAAAAGATAAAAGTACTGTTCAGCCAAGTAAGTCCTTTTATGTGATCTGAGATCACGTGAAAAAGAAGCTGAAAGCTGTAGAAGACATCACTCTAGCAGGTGCCTGAGGGTAACTGAGGATACCAAGCTGAATTTCTTTATGTGTTGGAGCCTCCTAAGGGCTGAGTACCTTTGGTGACCCTTGCTTGTAAGGGAAGCTTGAAGGCTTGTCACATGTGGTGGTGGACAAGCTCACCTGTTTGTTTCTCAGACTCCCTTTTCTCTGAGTGTAATACTGCATCGTAGAATTCTAAATCTGTGGGTCATACCTTTGATTAAATTTGAATAAATTTGAAGTTGAGTTGATTTATATTTAACTAGAAAGCCAGGTATTGTCTTAAATGTAGAGTAATGAATAACAAATACAATTTATCATCTTCATTCATTCAGTTAACTATTTATTGTGTACCTACCAGGTGCCAAGAGCTTTTGTAGGCACTGGGGATACAACAGTGAATAAAACAAAGTCCTTGCTCTCATGGAGGAGGCAGAAAAAGAAATGTGTTATGTACTTTAGGCAATGATAAATGCAAGGAAGATAATATGAAGCTGGCATTCATAAAGGGATAAAGAGCAAGGAGAGGGTCAGGTGGCTATTTTATACAGGGGTTAGGGAAGCCTTCTTTGAGGAAGTGACATTTGCAGGGGGGAGCAAAGAGGGGTTGGGTGGTGAAGAGCTCCAGGCAGCAGGAACCGGAGGTGCAAAAGCCCTGTGTATTTGAGATGCATTACTTGTGTTCAAAGAACAGCAATACGGCCAATTTGGCTGTAAAGGAGTGAGTGAGGGCACGATGTTAAGCAATGAGGTAAGAGAATTGCTAGGGCCTAGACCATGTGGATCTTGTAAGTCATGGTAAACACTTTGGCTTTTTTTCTAAATTTCTTTGGAAGTCACTGGAAGGTAAGGCAGGATGTGATGTGTTTTACAATTTTTTAAAATTGGGAGCAATCCCAAACTTTCTGAAAAGTTACAAGTATTTGAGTCATTTCAAAGTAAGTTGCCAAAGTGATGCCCTTTCATTCACGGATGCTTTAGTGTGTAATTCCTACAAAGAAAGACATTCTCCTACATAACCACAATATAACCATCAAAGTCAGGAAATTAACAATGATGCACCACTGCTGTCTAATCTTCAGACTCTGTTCAACTTTCATCACTTGTCCCAACAATGTCCATTATAGCAAGAGAATCTAATTGTGCATTTCATGTGGATCTCATTTCTCTCTAGTTTCTCTCACACTGAATTGGTTCCTCAGCTTTTCCTTGATTTTTATGACCTTGACACTTGTGAAATTTACAGGCCAGTTATGTTGTAGAATGTCCCTCAATGTGGGTTTGACCAGTGTTTCCTCATGACGAGATTCAGGCTATGCATCTTTGGCAGGAATGTCACAGAAGCAGTGTCGGATTCTTACTGTTGCATTCTATTAAATGGGACCTGATTTTGATTTGTGTCATTACTGATAACATCTATCACTTAATTAGGGTGTGTCTGCCAGGTTTCTTGATTCCAAAGTTACTTATTTTCATTTGAAATTAATTAGCATTATGTGCAAAGATACTTTGAGGTTATATTACTATCCCGTTGCTCATCAAACTTTCAATCTACTCATTTATTTATTTATATAAGTATGAACTCTTATTTTAATCAATGAGTTATAATCCATGACTGTGATTGCTTCTTTTATTGCTCAAATTGAACTCAATTAGTGAGAACTTATCCAAGCTGCATTTGGGGTCCTTTTGACATGTCCCCGCCATTCTTGGAGAACTTTCTTGCTTTCTGACAAAACACGTTCCAGGTTCATCTTTTGTTTTCCCTATATCACCCATGGAGACAGTCATTTCCCTGAGGAGCCCTGTGTTTGCTTGTTTTGTTTTCCTGCTTACCGTTTTTTTAGTGGAAAATTGTATTTAGAAACTAAGATTTGAGTGCGAGGTATGCTCATTGCTGTTGGAGTGTCAGTGCTCTCAGGCCCTCTCAGTGGAGAAGCTAGGGAATATATGTTATGATTGTGTGTGTGTGTGTGTGTGTATATTTCTATGTCTGCATCTCTTTTTCTCTCTATATATTGAAAACTGTAGGTCTATAACAATGCCATGATTCCAGTCCAATACCACAGGTTATATTCTAGTTTTCTCTTTCCATATTTGTATCTGCTTTTTTCTTAATATAGTTATGTATTTGATCAGTTCCACTGTGTGTAACCAGGTTCCCGTTGCTGCCATCCCCCACATTGGACTCCCTCCTTACCCCACTTTGCCTCCAACACCCCACACCAGGTTGCCACCCTCCCACGCTGCCTGTGTGGGCACCCTCATCTCCCCATACAGGTTCTGACATGTTACTGGGCTACTGCAGCACTCCCTCTACCCACACCCATGCCGAGCACAGATGCCTACCTTGTTTGGCCACACCTAATGGCTTTTGGACTCTGATTTACATTTTTAAAGCATTTCTGTGCTGTGAAGAGAGGAAGAGAGCCATGCGCAAGTAGACTAATCACTGAGGAAGCTGTTTGTGCAGTTGTCTGGGCCAGAGATGATGATGGCTGAATCAGGTGCTAGTGATGCAGGTTGTGAGATTTGGGATTGTATCAGCTATCTATTACTGTGTAATAGGTTATCCCAAATTTAGTTTGAAACAATGAACATAATCTCACAGTTTCTGTGGGTAAAGAATTTGAGTGCAGCTTGGCTGGATACCTCTGGGACATGGTCTCTCACAAGGCTGCAGTCAAGATGGCCCCTGGGTCTGCAGTCATTGCAAAGTTTGACTTGGAAAGGATCCACTGCCAAACTCATTCACATGGCTGTGAACCTCAGAAGATTTGCTTCTGAGCTCACTCATGTGGGTCCCTCCACAAAGACACCTCATAACATGGCAGCTGGCTTGCTCAGAGCGAGCAATCAGAGTGAGCGAAAGAGGGCACCCAGGATGGAAGCCATGGTCTTTTAAAACCTAATCTCAGAAGTGACATCCCACACTTCGCTGTGTTCTGTTTCTCAGAAGTAAGTCAGTAAGTCTAGCCCACGCTGAAGGAGAGGGGTATCACAAGGGGGTGAATGCCAGGAGGATGTGCTCATTGGAGGCCATTTTAGAGGCTGCCTGCCACAGGGATATATTTTGAAGTAAGATGGAGTCAACAGGATCTGCTGATGGATTGGATTTCGAGACAAAAAGGATTCAAGGATGGATGACTTCAAGATGTTTGAACTGAACTACTGGAGGTGCATTTACTGAGAAGAGGAAGGCAGGGTAGGATGAGGGAAGCAGAATTGGAAGGGGGGGGTAAACAAGAGTTCTACTTTGTCCATGTTCAGTATGAGAGACCTGTTAGACAACCAAGTGGGGATGGTGGGTAGACGGTTGAAAACATGGGTCTGGAGGTCAGGATAGGGGTTGGTGCTGGAGATAGGACTTAGTGTGGTTTTACCTAGTGTAGTAAACAATTTAACTTCATAATTATGGGTAAAAGGGTTAAGAGAATCTGACCTTCAGTTAAATGCTTAGCTCTCTTACCCTGGAAACCACATTAGGTTGTATCAACCATATTGCTAGATAAAACTCATCCTTGATTGGTAAATTGCCGCTGGATTGAGAGGAATTGTAAATGCCTGATGAGTTAGCTATGTTTGGACTTCGCTGTGCTGCTGCTCTTGGAACTGGCATGTCCCTTGTGGGAGTGGGGATCCTGAAGCCATGCCTCTGGCGCTGTTGTTATTAGAGGTGTTAGCTTCTGTGGAGCGTGAAGCTTTTAGGTCAGGGCAGCTCCGGCTCCTGTCTGATGTGGCTCTCATCTCCCTTGAGCCTGTGCTGTGTCATTTAGGGTGTCAAAATAGCTCCTGGATGGCTGAGTGAACTGTCACCTGCATGAACTACTGCAAAGACTCCCAGTGAGAGGAACACGTGATACCGCCCAGCTCACAAGGCTGGTTCCTGTCCTCCGTCCTTCTGAGTCATCTGATGCCAAGTGTGCCTGTGATAGTCTGTGAGTCCGTTCAGTAGCTGCATAATCTCACCTAGAGAAGGGTTTCCCTTCAGAAGCATCAGTGTTTTTGAAGGAGTCAGAGCATATCTTTAATGAACTTCTGTGGTTCACTTAATGTTCCCTAACCTTGTGGGAACATTAGGAATCTTGTAGGAAAATGAGTTCATTTTATCTATGTTGTCACAAGGCCTTCATTTCTTTGAATCTGTCAGCAGCCAGTAAAGCTGCTAGGTCTACCAGTAGATTAATAAAAGGTGTACATGATGGTGCAAACATCAGGAATGGGCAGTGGAGCTACACATACTTTGAAAATAAAAAACTTACTACCTAGGACCTGGTGCAGTGCTCAGCTTACAAACAGCTCAGTCATTCAACAAATATTTTTTGAGCAGCCCACTCTGTGTCAGGCACTGATAAGTTTATCCATTCACAGTGGTGAGCAAAATATATGGTCCTTGCTTTCTTAGAGTTTATAGTCACTTAATGAGTACTAACTGGTAGACTAATACTGTACTATAACTTAGCGTCTGTTATTTTTCTTTGTTACAGTACCTTCATTTTCTTATCTAAGTCTTATTCTCTTATGGGATCAGCAATGAGATTTTAATTTCTTTCTTTGGAATTTATATTAGTTTAACTTGATTGAATAGAATACTCAAGGTATTTCAGTGGATTGCAAATACCGTTTTTTACCATTTTTGATTGCCCTTAATTTTATCTTTGTTAGCTAATTAACACCATCTATACATTAATGCACAAAAGTCCTTATTTTCATTTTTATAGTAATAAACCAAGTAAGTAATCAGTATCTACATGAAATTTGACAAGATAAAATGTTGTTGAGGGTAGAAAGGTAGAAAGTTTTGGCTATTTTATGCGTAATAGTATAAAATTACTGTTTTCACTTACATCAGGAGAAACAAAGACGCTTTTTTTGTGATTTAAAGTATTGGAACTCTGAAATCCTTTGTACCAAGTTAAAAAAAAAAAAACACGGCTTGTGTAGATTTTTCTCTACTGTGTATATACTTTTTTCCCCACTTGGTGGCACCTTCTGTTCATTTCTAAGTAACGTGTCTCTTCTTCCTCCATGTAGTACATTAGTCTCCTTGTATATTGATTTTTCTTATTAAAATTCATGGTTAATTACCAAGTAATACATAAATATATTCTTTTAAAAATAATAGTGTATGTTGAAAGATTTCTTTTTTTTTTTTTGATGAGGAAGATTCGCCCCGAGCCAACATCAATTGCCAATCTTCCTCTTTTTTGGCTTGAGGAAGATTGGCCCTGAGCTAACATCTGTGCCAGTCTTCCTCTATTCTGTATGTGGGTCACTGCCATAGCATGGCCGCTGATGAGTGGTATAGGTCCACACCCAGGATCCGAACCCACAAACCCGGCCCACCAAAGCAGAGCGCACTGAACTTAACCACTATGCCATGGGGCCAGCCCCTGAAAGGTTTCTTTTTTTTAACAGAAAATAATTTTGTCCTTGAAGATTTTTCCAGTGCCATGGTGAAATTCACAAATGTTTTTGCTCTTGTATGGTTGATTTATATGAGATACTTAACATCATTGTGGTCAGCTTTTTTTCACTTGGCATAAGATGTTCTAGACGCCTTTGTAGAGAAGTAGGGTAGCAGATGGGGGGATTACTTGGAGGTGATAGAGAGGAATCAAGGATGGTTCTTAGGTTTCAGGCTTGAGAGGTTGGATAGGTGGTGGCACGGTTCATTCAGAGGGGAAGACTAGGAGAAAGGTAGGTTGGGGAGGTGGAGGGTTGGGATCAGAAGCCTTTTTTGGACATAGTAAGTTTGAGATACCTGTCAGAAATCCAAGTGAATTGAAATGTCATGTAAACAGCTGGATATCTGAATCTGGAGCTTAGGACAGAGGTCAAGCCAGCAAAGAATGAGAAGTAGCTAGCAAGCTAAGAGGAAAGGCAAGAGAGATTAGCATTCAACAAACATGGAAAGACTAGCTGTGTTGATTATTACTGAGATGTCAAGTAAGATAAGGACAGAGAAGTGTCCATGGTGGTTTAGCACTATGAACTTCATTGAATCTAAATGGGATCTGCTCTTGAAAAAATCTACAGAGATCAGAGGAGTTTAAAGAATCTGGAGGAGGGCAGGCATAATCCACACAGACTCCTAAGAGACAACCTCTGTCAACATTTGGTATATTTCCTTTAGTCCTTTTAAATAATTTTTTAGATAGTTGTGTTCATATTCATAGTCAATTTTATTTTCTGTTTTCTCTCTCAATATAATAAGCAATTTTCCATGTTATTAAAACAATCCTTATAATCCTTGTTAAAATGTTTTTTTCCTGGGGCCCAGCCTGGTGGTGTAGTGGTTAAGCTCACTTGCTCCACTTTGGTGGCCCGGGGTTCATGGGTTTGGATCCTGGGCACAGACCTACACGCTGCTCATCAAGCCATGCTGTGGCGGCATCACACATACAAAATAGAGGGAGATTGGCACGGTGTTAGCTCAGCAACAGTCTTCCTCAAGCAAAAAGAAGAAGATTGGCAACAGATATTAGCTCAGGACCAATCTCTTCCTCACCAAAAAAAAAAAAAAAAATATATATATATATATATATATATATATGTATGTATGTATTTTAAAAGTGTACAATTGTTACAAAAAACTTGGAAAATCCAGAGAAATACAAGGTGGAAACAAAAATAAACTTTAACTCCTTGGCCCAGAAACAAGCAGTTAACATTTCATTCACTGATTCAGCAAATATTTGAGGGTCGGTCTGCTTTTGAGTAGAGATGGAATGTTTTTAAAGGATCACAGTGTGGAGAACAGATTGTAGTTTAATTGGTCACACCTTCTTTAAAAGAAGGTTTGTGATTATAAATAACTTGTATAGATAAATATATGTGTATATATACATATCTGTTTATTATACACAATATTTTGTTTGCTTCCCCCTCCCCTCATTTAATATATCACAGATATTTTCCCCATTTCACTAAATATTCTCGTTGTCAGTTTGAGTTTTTTAGTGTCTGAGGGGCTTTTGTATGTTGAAAGGATTAATGGCAATTTGGGCTTAAAAATAATATTCTATTTATTACAGCTGCAAATTTTAAAACCTAATTGTTCTTAAGCCCTGAGATTCAATTTATAAATAGGATAACAAGATTAGTAAACTGAATATTTTTTGCGTAAAAATAAAGAACAATAATATTCTCTTGTTCTTTGGTGAATGTTTGATAAACTCTAATGGAAAGGATTAAATTCTCCTAAACAATTATCTCCCTTTGCAGGCTTAGTTAATTGCATTCCTTTAAGCATTTTAGGTCACATTTATAAATGTAATGTATTTTCATTTTTTTCAAATGCCCAGTGTAGGTAGATTAACAAACCTATCAAGCAAAATGTTCCTAGGCACTTAACCTCTTATTTACTCAAGGCAAAAATTTACGAGTCATCCTCAACTCTTCTTTCTCTAATATCCTCTCTCTCAGCAAGTTCTTTCTGCTTTACTTTCTGAATATATCCCACATCTGATCACTATTCCTGTGACTATTATCCTGGTCCAAGCCACAATTATCTCTTGCCTGGACTTCTATAACCTCTGAACTGGTCTGATTACATTCTTGCAATATATTAGTATTCTCTACTACGTAATTAGAGTGATTATTTTAAAGTGTAAATCAGATCACATCACATCTCTGCCCAGAACTACCTATCCCCTTGGCTTCCCATCGTGGTGAGAATTGAACCCCCAGCTCTTTACGTGGTCTGCAAGGCCTTACCTGATCTCGGCCTTGCCAGGCCCTGCACACACTGTCCTGTTCACTGCTCTGCTGACTCTCAACATAGCCACATTGGCCTTCTCGCTTTTCCTTGAACAGTGAGCAGCTCCCACATCGGTTACTTTGCACTAGCTGTTTCCCCAGATGTTGCACGGCTCATGCCTTCACTCTATTCGAGTGCCTGCTCCAGTGGCTCCTCAAACTACCCATCTCAAAGGGCCCTATTCTCTCACCCTCTGTCCCCTTGCCCTGCTCTGGTTTTTCCCTTGGTAGCATTTACCTCTGCCTGGCATTTTTTTATTTATTATTTAATGTTTACCCAAGTACCATGCTTCTTCATGATAAGAACTTTGTTCACTGTTGTGTTCCCTAAAACAGTGTCTAGCACATAGTAGTTGCTCGATAAATATTTGTTGCATGAATGTAGATATGCTGTTTTACTTGAAACAACTGTTATTTTGTTTTTTGGATACAATGATTCTCTTCCCTTCTTTTAGCTGATCCACATAGGGTATATCTGTCACTGCTTTCATAGCTTTTGTGTGAATTTGAAGCAGATTTACCTCTGCATTCCATTCTGACTTCAACCTGTCCTTTTTAATACCCTTGTCCCACTGAATCATTTCTTATAGTCTTTTAAAATATTATTCCCCTAAATAAATGCCTTCTCTCAATGGCAGAGAATATTGTCTTCTTCCTCTTAGTGTATCTGCTTAATCTAGCCTTTTTCAGATAGTGATTATTGTGTAAAATACTCTTTGAACTGAATTGAAATGTGTTACTCAGTACAATGAGTTACAAGATTCTTTTCAAAATAAATCCTAATGTTTACTTTATTTTCTGATCCAGAAAATCAAAATATTAAGAGGCTGTATTCTGAAAAACTATAAACTGCATGTTTAGGTAGATTTTCCTGTGTTACAGAATGTTACTTTTTTAATTTTTCTGTGTTAAAATGTGTTCATTATAAGCAGAAGACAAGATTGTTTTGATTATTTAAATTCATCTTTCGTTTAACACATTTCACTTACTGTTTAGTGCCTTGTTTAAGACTGATTCTAACATTTTACAAAGATGAGTTGTTGGAAAATTTCATACCTGGGGTGTGGAAATAAACTATGTGTTACTCTTGGTGAACAAGGCACTGCCCTTGATTCCAATTTCCAGAATAAATCTTTATTGTGTTGATAAATTAGAAATAGTCATATATAGAAAATTTTGAGGTTTTTAGATTTTAAAAAACAATTTGAACCTTTTCTGTGTGACTGTGGTGAATGGCACTGAGGTGTGGAATTGACTTAGAAAACGTTTCCATGAAGGCAGACTGAGAGAAACAGTCTTTCTGCCACTAAAACATGAGCGCTTCAGAGAGACTGATTTTGTTTTTTTAATGATGGCTTGAGTGGGATGAAATGAGGTTAGAAGTAGACATGACCTATTTATAGTCTCAAAATAAATGACAGATGACTTGGGCAGGATTTAGAAAGCATCTCTAGGGGCCAGCCTGGTGGCGCAGCGGTTAAGTTTGCACGTTCCGCTTGAGCGGCCTGGGGTTCACCACTTCGGATCCCAAGTGTGGACGTGGCACAACTTGGCAAGCCATACTGTGGTAGGCGTCCCACAAATAAAGTAGAGGAAGATGGGCACGGGTGTTAACTCAGGGCCAGGCTTCCTCAGCAAAAAGAGGAGGATTGGCAGCAGATGTTAGCTCTGGGCTAATCTTCCTCAAAAAAAAAAAAAGAAAAGAAAAAGAAAACATCTCTAGCTGGTTTGGATTAGAACGATTTTTCTTTTTAATAGCTTTCTTTCTTCTTATAAAGTAGTACATGTTCCTTACAGGAAATAACAAAGCAAATAAAAATAACCTATTATCCTACCACACAGAGATAAACTTGAACGCTTTGATGATATAGTCTTCTTTTTTTTTTTTTTGGTGAGGATGACTGCCCTGAGCTAACATCTAAGCCAATCTTCCTCTGTTGTACATGGGATGCCACCACAGCATGTCTTGACGAGCAGTGCAAGGTCTGTGCCAGCTATCTGAACCTGTGAACCCTGGGCTACCGAAGTGGAGCACGCCAACTTAACCACTATGCCACCAGACCACCCCCATATATAGTCTTCTAATCTCTTCTTTTTCTATGCATATGCATCCTTTTGTTTTTGTTTTTAATGTAAGTGGGCTTTTTGAAGAGAGAGCCTGGATTTGAATCCTGGCTCCACTACCTTGGCAAGTTATTTAAACTCTTGGTGCCCCAGTTTCCTCCTTTATTAAATTGAGATAATATCTGTCTCCTAGAGTTGTTATAAGGATTAAAGGAGTTAATATTTGTGAAGTGTTTAGAATGATGCCCATGACTTATAAATGCTGAGTATTGTTAAATAAAGTAAATAACCTGCTTTTTAGACTTAATGTTTTCTCATCATAAAATATGCTCTGTAACATAATTTTTAATGACACTTTAATCTTCCGTCATATGGATATGCCATGAATTATTTAAATATTCCCTGTTATTCTTGGTTTTGTTCTTTCCGTTTTTTCACTGTTATAAGTTGAACTGTGGACAACTTTCTTGTACTTAAGCATATACCCACTCAGCCTCATTTCCTTAAGGCGATTTCCTACAAGTAAAATTGTTGCATCCAGGAGTATACTACATGTCTCATAAGGTTTTGGTACCTACTGCAAAATTGCCCTCAATATGCATTCTCAGGTAGATACAGTCATCTGTATATGAGTGTTGATTTTTCTATAACTTCACCAATATTGGGTATTATTATTTTTTTTAGTCTTTGCCAGTTTAGCAAGTAAAAAGTTATATCTTGTTTTAAATTGCATTGCTTTCATTAAGCTCTTTTTTGTTTGCCATTTTTATTTTTTCCTTTTATGACTTTTAATGTCTTTTGTCTGTTTTTCTATTGGATGTTTGACTTTTCTTTGCGATTTGTAATGATAGATGAACTACTTTTCTGTGTATTACAGATATTTCCCCATTTCTTTTATTCTTTACTTTTGTTTGCAGAGTTGTAGGAGATAGGTATTTCAATTTTTATGTAGTAAAATTGCCATTTTTTTCTTTATTGCTTTTTGCCTTTGATATTAAGCTTAGAAATGGTCCTTCAAATTGTATAAGCATCAATATATCTTATAAATATTCACCCATATTGTATCTGAGCATTATTAATCTGTCTGGAATCTATTTGATATATGACGGGAAATCTAACTTGATTTCTTTTCCCCCAACAAAATTAATTATCCTAGCATAATTTGTTGAGAAGTGTTGACTTTCCCCAATAATTTGAAATGCCAACCTTATATATACTTTAGTCTGGGGGATTTTATTCTGTTTTATCATTGTACTTTTGTAGCAGTTTTTATACCATTCTAATGTTTGAGACTTTAATGTCTGGTAATGCCAAGCTTCCTGACTGTTGTGAGTTTTCAAAATTTTCTTGGATAAAATTTAAGCTTATCCTTAGAATTATAATTGTCAAACCCTATTGGAATTTTGATTCAGATTGCATTTAATTAAAAGTAATAGTTACTGGGGCTGGCCCAGTGGCGCAACGGTTGTGTTTGCGTGCTCCACTTCAGCGGCCTGGGATTCACTGGTTCAGATCCTGGGTGTGGACCTATGCACCGCTTGTCAAGCCATGCTGTGGTAGGCATCCCACATATAAAGTAGAGGAAGATGGGCATTGATGTTAGCTCAGGGCCAATCTTCCTCAACAAAAAAGAAGAGGGTTCGTGGCAGATGTTAGCTCAGGGCTAATCTTCCTCAAAATAATAATAATAATAGTTACTGAGTTAAGTTTGAATTGGCTATCGTTTAATGAACTGTTTTTTAAATTTGTTAAATTTGTCAATCTGATCCTGGTGTTAGATTGATCTCAGGATTTTGGCTGATACTTAGATACCATCATAATCCTAACCCACGTTTCATCTATTGATTATAATTAAGTTTCTGGTCAAAAGGTTCTCTTCGGCCATTGGGAAGCTGAGTTCAAGCCTCAGCTCTGTATCGTACATGCTGTGGGACCTTGGAAAAGTCATTTCAATTCTGTGTCCTCAATTTTAAAATATGAAGTACCTAGATTGATATTAAATAAGTGACTGAGTGTATGTGTGACTATGTTTCATGAACTAAAAACAGTTTTAGAATGATGAATATTTTTACCTCAAAAAACAATCTGGAAGTTTTTCTGTAGTCTTTCACATTTATTTGAAAAATTGAAAAATCTTTGGCATTTCTGCGCTCTTTGATGTTAAGGAAAACCATCTAAAACATGAACATTATGGTCAGAAGTCAGCCTTGATTCCCCAAGTTAATAATGTATGTATGTCATCCAAAGAGAAGGAAATTCAAAACTGCCTCTATTTTAATGTTGTTGTTGGCTGTTACTTGGTAATGTTTTATCTCTGAGATTTTCTGAAAGGGAGGATTATGCTTTCTTATCTCTGTTGTTAATGCCAACCTTAAAGACTGTTTTCGTTTACACTGATTTTTAAAAATTATTTTATGTGATGTATATTTTTATTCCTTAAATTTGCTGTTCGGCTGTTCTAGTCTTCCTTCACAAGTGCATCGCTTTGTTTTGCACTTTGAATGGCCGACAGCCTCAAACTAGGGCTGGTTAAGTGAAGCAGTATCTTTTCAAAGATGGGAGAAGTCTTCTTTCCCTGTTGCTTTTTTTCCCCCCTATTTCTTGACACACTTTTTCCTCTTAACTGAAAATACGATCAACCACTTAGGAGATTTGTTTCCATTTGAGTTGTGTTGTAATTGTGATTTAATACCTTTGTTTCCAGTTATTTTGACACAACTTCAATATGTTTGAGTACTGAGTTTTCCTCAAAATGTAATATATTTTCATTATAAATATTTATCTTTTTTATTTATAACTTTTTGCCTTTCTGCCAGTCTCCTTATTTGTAGTCTCACCAACCTTGTATCATCAAATTTAAGTAATTTCATATTTTGTCCTTGAAGATAATAACAGTGATATAAAATTGAGGTGGATCTAATGCTGGCTGCAACACACTTCTAGACAGTGCTGTTAGTCAGTTAGTGCCTTAAATTAATTGGAATAAAAAGGACCCAGCTGAAAACCTGTTTTGCAAAAACTGTTTGGTGTGGAGATCTGAAAGGTATGATTTCTTTAGCTTTTATTTAATAACAACTGTAACAGAGGAGATGTATTAGCCTAGCAGACTATAAACATTTTCTTGTTTCTTATAGTTCCTTATACTGCTGTAATGAGAATAAATTATCATTTACTCATTCCCTGACTTGCTGGTATCCTTACTGGATAAACATTTTCAGATTTTGTGCATTGTGGTAAAAAATATCTTTTAGTTTTCTTTAGCATCTTCTATTTCTCCGTGAGCTACAGTAACTGAATGGGCATATAAAAGCTTTGGACTGTGGTTCCTTAAATATCATTTTAACCTTCAGGAGTCTTGACAGCAATTATTTAAATAAAATTTTTCTTTAGTTACTTAAGCTGACTCAACAAGGCAAAAGTTAAATATTTCTGCTGTGCCTTAAGCTTACATAAAGCCTCTTGATAAGTAACAGCCTTGATTTTGACAGCTAATCCCTCCTTTGAGTGGCTCGTGGAGCCTGTCTCACCACTGTAGTGTCTCGCAGGGTTTCAGAGCTCATGTTAATAGTCGTGGTTTATTGGTCCAGGTCACTTTCACTAATCCCCAGTTTCCTTTGGAGGATGGAAGAGACACCAGCCCAGTGTATACAGACTTCATTGTTCATTGTGTTAGCTGATCGTGATACAATTATCTGTAGACACAAATAGAGCAACAGTAATAATATTTTATCTCTCTTCTTATTGGTTTTAGCCAGTTCCCTAGCTATATCTATCACTTATTGCTAGCAAATATTCTTAAACTTAATTAGCATCATAAATTTTTCTCATTAGCTTCAGTCTTAGTTATTTTACTGAAACTTCCTCCTCTTGCCCTTTTCTCTGTAGCTGGGCAATCTGTTTTTTTCTTGGAGCTGCAGTTCTATGCCTGTCCCCTCAGTCCCTTTTCCCACAGGGTCATCTCTGTCTTGTGAGCTCCAAGCCTTGGAAGATCTGGTATGAATTCTCTCTCCCCTACTTTACCATATAAACTCAGCTTCCTGCTGAAGTCTGCTCTTTTTCCCTTGGATTTTGGTTCTTCCTTTATCTGTCATTAGAGAGACATTCCTCTGTGTACTCGAAGGAAGCACCCAGCTTCCTTCTTTTTTTTTAGGTTGGCACCTGAACTAACAACTGTTGAACTGTTGCCAATCTTCTCTCTTTTTTTTTTTTTTCCTTCCTCTTCTCCCCAAAGCCCCCCAGTACACAGTTGTATATTCTAATTGTGAGTGCCTCTGGCTGTACTATGTGGGATGCCACCTCAACATGGCCTGATGAGCAGTGCCATGTCCACTCCCAGCATCCGAACCGGCAAATCCCTGGGCCACCGGAGCGGAGTACACGAACTTAACCACTTGGCTCTGGGGCCAACTCCCCAGCTTCCTTCTTTAAGGACAGATTGCTGGCATCTCCCAGCAAATACCCTTTGAAATTAAACTGTTAAACTCTTAAAGCTGAAACACTTGTGAACTCTGGGCTGTGATTTAATAATTTTAATATAAGAAATTGTATGTTCTCCAGTGTTCTGACTTATGCTTGAATTTAAGATACATGCAGAGACCTTCTTCTTCAGCAGGAGCCTCACTGGCTTTCAGACTAGAGCTTCATGAGCCAGAGCAACCTGAGCAGACTGAAACTCCAGAGTCAGCCTCCAGCATCGAATAGTGATACTGTATTTCATCAATTCTAAAATGCATTTTAGCATCTAAAGTTAGGATACGTGTTATAATCAATAGTATCATAATTTAATAGGCAGCATTTTTCTTTCTCAAAGATAATTAGGGCATACCTTAAAGTTGATAGTGTCCTAGATTTGATGAAATACAGTAATTAATGATAATAGCAATAGGTAACATTGGTTGAGTCCCTGCTATGCACAGGTATTTTTCTCGGTGCTTTATGTGTATTATTCATTTAATCCTTAAACATCTTTAGGAAGTAAAGATGTTCAGATGACAAAACTAAGGCATAGAAAAGTTCAGCTAGTAAGTGATGGAGCTGAGATTTGAGCTCAAGTAACAAAATAGCTCCAGAGCTGTCCTCTTAACCCTCCTCCCACTACGCTACACTGCCTCTTCATAACTGTCTTTTTTCCTTCTTTAAGGCATCGTTGGCTTCACTCCATGACTGATGATCCTCCAACAACAAAACCACCTACTGCTCGTAAATTCATTTGGACAAACCATAAATTCAACGTGAGTGGCACTCCAGAACAATATGTACCTTATTCCACCACTAGAAAGAAGATTCAGGAGTGGGTCCCACCTTCAACACCTTACAAGTAAAGACAATGAAAAACAATTTAAACATGTAAAATATGGGGATTTCATGTAATTGCTTTTACTGCTTATTATTGACCTAATTAAAATTGTTTGATTAAGCAGTGTCTTTTGTGCCTTTTTGCCCTTAACTTTGTCATTTATCAACTGCAAAATAGAAGCTTACAGACATGGGTAATTGAAGTAAACTTCTGTTGAGAGAGCTGCCTGGTGTACAGTTCCCCCTTGCCCCAGTGGTCGTGTCTGTGCTTCGTGCCTCTGCCCCGCTACCATAGGATGTGGTTCTTATAGGAAGGGAGAAGGTGAAGGAGGGGGTACTTAGGAAACGGTCTAATTTGCAGCAATCTCTGACTCTGGTTAAGTAATCTTAGTGTCTCTAGGAATGAAAGCAACAGGCAGCCACCTTGGATGCTAACCTGATTTTTTTTGAAGCCAAAGTTATATATCTAGATAACAGACGCTTGAATCAAGCTAGAAGATCACAGCTTCTGTCTTAAGTCCTAGACCTGAGTTAATTCCTAGGACCAGAACCCTTGATTTAAGGGCTGTGCTGTAATAATTGCTATGTGTACTATGAACATTCCTCCCAGCTACTCTTCAGGTGATGTATACTTGAAAAAGAAATATCCAGAATTTTCAGGGGTCAGTGGACACTTATTCCAAATTAGCACCAACTTTGGGGGTATTGAGAACACCATGGTCAGAACAGAGGTTAGGGGAGACAGATTGGACCCAATTCCAGTAAGCCCACTGGAACACTGAACTCTCCCCTTTTCCCCATCGCATGGTTTATTTCCTCAACTCCTAAGTGTAGATGGGATGGATGTCCTTTGCAGAATCTCAACATTGGCTACCTGCCCTGAGGAATATGTGTTCCTGTGGTAGAAGGCAAAGGGAAATGCATGGAGCATTCCTTCCCTACCAAAATAACAAGTGAAAAAGCAGTATATCTCTGGGTAATTACAGAAGTTAGTACAACCATCAAAGGGTAGAAAGATACAAATGTGGTAGTTCCTATCATATCCTCAAGTGTATGGTGTATTTCCATTTGACCAGTGAGAAAAGTTGATGGGCCTTGGAGAATGACCATGGCCTCTACAATAAAACTTAATCTTGAGGTGATCCAAATTGTAGCTGCTGTTCCTGAAATGGTCTTTTATTGGAGCAATTTGGTACAGCCTCTGGCATTTGATATGTAACTATTGGTCCAACCACTGCATTTTTATCCGTTTTGGTTTGTAGAGTCCACCAGCAGTTGTTTGCTTTTACCCAGCAGAGACAGAAATAGCTTCATAAATCTGTCCCATGGATGTCAACTGTAGGCATTTGCTACACAAGGACATTTAATGCCTCACCAACCATAGGATGTCACGTTAGTCCAATATGTTGACATAGAGTAGGGAATACCAGATGCCCAAATGCCTTGGTAAGCCATGTATATGCCAAAGGATGGAATCTGAGTCTTGGAGAAGTACAGGCCCTTGACTCCTTAGTAAGATTCCCAAGGATTCAATGGTCTAGCACGTGTGAGATAGCCCCTCCAGTGTTCAGGACAAATTACTACACCTTGCCTGTTTTACAGCTGAGAAGGGTACAGTACCTTGTAGTGCCCTAGATTTTAGAGACAGCATATAACACGCAGGTTTCTGCACTTGTTTATTTACCAGGTGACCTGAAAATCTGGCAGTGCAAAAACGGTCTCTGTAGGAAGCCCATGCTGCCATCCAAGCAGCTCCACTGCTCAGCCCTCTCAGAATATCTGGAAGATTGGAATACTTACTGAAGTCAGAAACACATCTCTCCAGGAGAATCACAGTGGAAGCCCACAGGATTTTGGAGCAAGGCCATGACCCCCTTCAGGAAGATTACTATTTTCCTTTGGAGAAACAGCTCCAATTTGCTATTGGTATGTTGGAGACCATGGGACACCAGGTGCTCTCTGATCCACCTACTCATACAGTTGACCATTTCCAGTAGTACTCCATCACCCAGTACATGGGGCCAGGAAGGCACATTTAGTTTGTGTGAGCAGATTTCTTCCCATTTGTGCCGTTAACTACCCTATTCCCACACCTTGCCCCTACCAATCTGTCCCTCTGCCCTCTTGGAGAGTTGTTGGCCAATTAACTAAGAATGAAAAAAAGTTAAGCCTGGCTTTAGATGTTGTTGGACAATGTGTACTGTTGTATACCACAGCCCCTATTAGCAGTTGTCTTGAAGGGCACATCTCAGTAGGCAGGATTTCAAGCAATGCCTCTTATCAGGTACTTTGACTTGAGGAAACAAGACCTGAGTGAGGGTCTGTAACCACTCACTGGCTAGATGGTCTGAGACTTGGAAAGAGCAACATTGAAAATTGGGGTGAAGGTTTTGGGAAGGGCTTTGCAAGTAAGCCTTGAGGATTGGACCTAGAAAATGAGGAGATTTAGAATAAAGCAGCCAGATGCTTACAGGATTACCTCTCAAGCACAAATCCTTGTCTCACTGTTGACTTCTGGGGAACCCAACGTAAATCACATATCTAAGACCAGCAGCCTTGTGGTGGCAAATTCATTTCGTTGGACTTCTTCCATTTTGGAGGAAGCTGTTTGTTATAGAAACAGGAATGTATTCTGAATTTGGATCTGCTTTCCTTGCCTATCATACCTTGGCTAACACCAACATTCATGGGTTTAGAATGCCTTCTGCTTTATCATACATGAGACAGTGCCCCTGACCAAGAAAGAAAAGAGCAATGAACTCGTGTCCATGGGAGTCCTTGCTTGTGTTTGTGATGTGCCCCTGTCCCCCTCTGAGACATCATCTTTCTCATTTCTCCCTCTATCACCCATCATATGTCCATCACACCAAACTTCTGTCTATTTTTAAGCAGCCAGGTTCATTCTTGTCTTGGGGCCTTTGCACATGCTGTTCCTGCTATCTGGAATAGTAATGTCTTGGTCTTGCTCTGTTTTGTGTCACTGATGTCTCACTTTACCAATATCACCTCTTCAGCAAGATGTTCTGTGTCCATCTAATCTAAAGCAGCCCCCTCAAAACTTCCTATTATTCTTTCATTTTATTCATATAAATTTGCTTGTTTTATTTTCTTCATAGTACTTATATTCCTTTTTGAGAAAAGACATGGACTTCCAGTAAATTATTCCAGTAAGTAATCTGTGTTCGGCATTTACTGAACACCTACTATCTACCTGAAGTAAAATCGTATCAATCAGATTTAATAATTTTGCTAGAGGTAAGATAACAACTGAAACTAAACAGCAGCAGTCCTGAACAGCAAATTCTGAAATTTCAGGAAGTAAAAGCCCTCGTGGGAAATGACATTAAACATGCAAATAGTTATAAATAGGAAAATGAAAATGTTTCATTGAGCAATTTTTATAAGAGAAGGAAAAAAGTGCACTAATTGCCATGATGTCATGCTGTGTTTCCAAAAATAATGGTGATTATTTCAAGGGTTTGTAATCACTTGTGTGATCGGCTTGCAAAGACCTCCAGGCCTGCATCCATCCGTGCTTTAAATCATGCTCCTGCATATGGAGAAATCCTATTTATAACATTCTCCTCAAATAAAGGTTGTTTTGTACACTGGCGCCAAGTGTCCATCAGGATAAAATGCAGTTGCATTGTAAGTGCACAGTAATCAAGCCACATTTGTCAGCTCTGGCTCCAGGAAGGTAATGTCTGTGTATATTCCTAAGACTTATGGAAATAATGGAATTACAGAAGTGGACATGTAGTGGCAGATTGTTTAACAAACGCATTGGTTCAGAACTAGTCTTAGAAAATTGTTTTCCAGGCTGATATCTGGTGTTGATCTAGTCCTCCTGGTCCAGAGCAAAGAGGACACATAAGGACCATTGTGTTGCACATCTCACCTGTGGGAATACCATATGAATGGTGTCCCTTGGAGTTGTGCAACATGTTAGTTCTGGGTTATCCACCAGGATGTGTCAGGGAGAGAATCCTGGAAATTCCTGGAAAGCGTATGTCTGGACATCTGTTGTTTGTGCTTGCCCAGCATCCCTTTTCCTTTCTTCTGTCATAGAAGACTGACTTCTCTTGGAGACCATCCCTCCCCTGCTTTCAACCATATGGGTCAGTGGATTTGCACCACTCTCTATTTCTCAGAGTATGGTATCCCACCGGCTTCAGTGATTGGTTCAGGAATGAATAAGTGACCCAAAACAAGCCAATGAAACTCAAGTCCAGGACTTTATTTGGAAATACTGGAAAATAGAATTCCTCATTCTATGAGATTGAAGCTTGGAGATATTTGCCAGGTATGGCTTGGAGGCACTACACCAAGGAAGGCAGCCTGAAAGTAAAGTCAAGGCAAAGGAAAGAGTAGCCAAGAGAAGGAACAAGACAGATTTGACACATGGCTCCAGATGTGCCTGAGGCCAAAATTTGCTTAGATTTTCCAGTTATGTGAACCTAAGAAGTTTCCCTAACTTTTTTTCTGAACCTAGAATAACTTAGGCTTTTTAAATTTGCAACTGAATGTCCTTACTGGTATAACATCCTTATGATTTTATTACTTCTCTGTAGTAATGAAATTTGTTATTGGTATGTACCATCTTCCTTGCTAGATGTAGCCCTGATTATGAGTTTACTGATTCTTAAATATGGGCTAATTATGAACCAGTGGTGTTTGTTAGGATTTATTATTGTAAACAAATAGCCTTATTTTAAAAACTTAAGGTTTGTGTTGAAGTGGATGCATACATTCCATGAAGCCTCTGTATGTGCATTTGTGGATATATCCAGGTCTTTAAAATTCCTGTAAGCGATGGCTCTTCTGGATGATTACAGTTAGGTAAAGGTCTGCAAATTTGCAGATTTGGCTGCATGTAGCCTGGACTTGGAACTTTGAGGCACAATAAAATTGCTAAAAAATTGACGGTCATTTTTATGTCACTAAATAAGGCTAAGCATCAACCTCACAATCTTAGGTGATTTATGCTTTTCAAAGCAATAGAAAGAGGATGAAAAATTATGTGCTAGAAAATCTGCTTCCTAATTTGAAATTTAAATACTAAGTTACCATGAAAAATTATTTTCATATTCATGAAAAGCTATCTCTTTGCAGGTAGGATTAATAAATTTGTAATGTTAAGAGTTTCATCTAAGGCAACACAAATCACCAGAACCGTTAACTCTAACTTGAGCTGGGTGGAAAAAACAAAAAAATTACTTATGGAAGAAGCAATTGGCCCTCTAAAGCTATCCACACAAAATATGCCTATCTCACAAGTGTCATCTAATCTAATAGCTCACGCTCAGAGAGGATGCCCATGGGGGTGGGGTTCGTCCTCAGAGTCTGGGAGGCATCTGTTGTTTGAAAAAGCACATACAACATTGAAACATAATTTTGTATTAGCAAAATGAATGAAACAATCCACTGTATTATTTTCATAACAAAAACTTCAAGAAACAAAACTCAGTAAGATTCTTGGCTGTTAGGACATGTAAATTAAAAAAAAGATTGAGGGGCTGGCCCCGTGGCCGAGTGGTTAAGTTCATGCACTCCACTGCGGCGGCCCAGGGTTTCGCTGGTTCGGATCCTGGGCGTGGGCATGGCACAGCTCATCAGGCCATGCTGAGGTGACGTCCCACGTGCCATAACTACAACTAGGACCCACAACTAGAATATACAACTATGTACTGGGGGGATTTGGGGAGAAAAGGAAAAAAGAAAAAAAAAATATTGGCAACAGTTGTTAGCTCAGGTGCCAATCTTTAAAAAAAAAAAGATTGAGAATTGTGATCAACTGCTAACAGGTATAGGGTTTCTTTTTGGGGTGGTGGAAATTTTTAGAATCAGAGTGATAACAGATGCACAACATTGTGAATATACTAAAAACTACCAAGTTATACACCTTAAAATGGTGAATTTTGTGCCATGTGTCTTATCTCATTTTTTTAAAAAAGATTAAGAGACTCAGTTCTAATGCGTTATTAACAGTAATCCTGTATCCTCGGCATAAAAGAAAGTGACATTTACCCTACTATAGATCCCCTTAAAAATAACTCTGTCTCCTGGGCAAGTGCCATATGATTATTCCATCTTTTGGCAATTGCGCTTAACATAGATTGAACTGAGTCTCTTTCTGCAAATTCCGTTACCTGAAGGTAAGTACAGTGTGGCTTGAGGGTGGATAAGTTATAGAGTAAAGGCCTGGGCGGGGAGTGGCAAGGAAGGGAGGGAGGAGAAGGAGGATGGGGATGCTAAGTTCCTGAACATTATAAGACCACACAAAAATCTGACTGCACATAGGGAGGGCTGGAAGGCTGATCTGACCAGGATGTCCAGAGACTGGATTTTGATACATCTGGCTTGGGGAGAATCTTAGTTAAGAAGCTTTGGCTATAAAGAAAACCGATCTAAAAATGCCTTCAATAGTGAGACATTTAATAATGTTTATACTAAAGAATCTCTAGTTAGATTTTAGTAACATGGATAGTTTAGTAACATAGGCAGTTTCCTCAACATGGTGATTTATTCCCTTAGTTTCACTCCTTTTATAGTCCTAAAATGGCTACCACAGTTCTGGCCGTCACATGCAGATGACAACATCCAGAGCCAGGAAAAGGGAGATGCCTCTGTCTTATATCCTTTCTTGACAGCATGAAAATCTTCCCAGAATTTTTCAGCAGTCTCATTGACCTGAATTGCTTCTCATGCATTTCTAAACCAGTCACTTGACAAAGATCATAATACAACCATTGGTTTATTAATCAACAATCATTCCCAGAGGCTGGACAAGGACGCAGTCTTGTTGAAAGACATGTAGGGTGAACAAAATTAAGGTTTTGTTAGCAAAAACTGGAGTAATAACTCTTGGTTAGCATTAATCATGTCTGTCACAGAAAATCCTAATCTGAGCTTAGTGGTGCCCACCTGGCTCCAGTGGTGTCTTGATTAATATTCCCCAGTAGAGAAAGTGGCCTTGTCCACTGGAAAAAATACCATCCTACTGAGGCTTTGTCCAAAAATGTAGAGATCTCTTGACAACCCCCTCCTTATTTTGAATTATGTAATTCTCTGTGATCTTAGATGACCTTCCTTACTTAGGTAGTTTTACCAGAGAATCTCAAAAAAGGTTGTTGGTTTTGGAGGTGGCTTCCCCTACAGGCTGACCTGAATCTTTTAGTTTGAGAACTGAGATGACCATTAATATTTGTCATATAGCTGTGCTTGTTCCAGTTCTCTTACTGTGCCCACACCCTAAATTAAAATCCTTAGCTAGTTATCCACTGATAAAGGGGACCTAAGATCTTATTCTCACATTTTCTTCGTGGTCCCTTGGAGCTCCAAGTCTGCCTTACCTTCATTTCTTGTTAGTCGGTGTTTGATCATTGAGTTTGATACTGAGATTTCTTTTAGGGTCCTCGAATTAGCAACTGTTTCATTTTGCACACTGCAAATCTGTCTACTCTTTTTGGAGAACATTTTGGAATCTAAGAAATGAACTTTGTCCAACTATAAAGTACATTTGTACAATTTATGGTTCAATAATTATTTCAGAACATTCAGTTGTTAGACTCCTATTTTATTAACAAATATCCCACACAGTTTTGTTCTCTCCAGCATTCCTGAGTCAGGGAAGCAGTATGGCAGAGTGGGAAGATAATTGGCTCTAGAGTGTACCTAGGTCCACCCTAGAGCTTATTAGACATGTAGCTTTGGGCAACTTAAAGGATTCAATTTCCTTATCTGTGCCAAGGGGTAATTAAACCCTCCCCGCAGAGCTGTCAGGTAAAGCATCAGACGTGGTAGCTGTTAGTATTGTTATCACACCTTGGTCATCTTGGTAGAATCATAGGCAAAAGATCCAAAAACCAAACAAAAAATTTTAAATAATGATAATTTAGTTTACTGATTTACAGTTCTTGAAAGAATGATCAATTTTAGGCCTTTTTACTATTATTTATTTTAAATAAATAGAATCATAGTAATACTGACTAGTTCAACAAAACTGTCAGTATAGATCACTATACGTGAATGACAGAGACTTTTAAAAGTTATTTTATGTAATATTCCTTTGTTTTAATAAAAACTCAATTTTAAATTACTGATTAAAAAATTTCCAAGAAATTTGTTATATTTGGAAACAACTACATTTTTATCTTTATAGTAGCTTCTTTTTGTGGGAAAAATGGGATTTGATACTTTCAGAGATGTACAGCTAATGCCCTGCTTCCTATGGTGGCTAATTACAGATAGTTTAGGAAGCTCAGACCAAATCCATAGTACATTCCAGACAGCTGTGGATTCTGTAGTGTTTTGCCTTTGCCAAGGCAACTTAGACAAGCTCAGATAGTAGCAGGTTAAGAAAATCGCTCTCTTGATTCAATAAATGTGGTGGATATTTGTTATTTGCTCACTGCCAGTTTTTTCTCTTTCTGAAAATAGCATCCCCTTCCTTTGAGGAACTTTCTCCTTCCCATCCCAGCCCTGCTAACCAGAGTACCCCACCTCCTGTCCTTACATCAGGGGTGAGCATGGCCCAGGCCCAGCCAATCCTCGCACTGTCCTCCTGGCTGCAAATAGTGGCCCAGGAATAGGCATGCAGCCCATACCAGGCTAACCAAAT
Organism: Equus quagga; assembly: GCF_021613505.1. Taxonomy (NCBI): domain Eukaryota; kingdom Metazoa; phylum Chordata; class Mammalia; order Perissodactyla; family Equidae; genus Equus; species Equus quagga. The sequence goes on from NC_060285.1 coordinate 26,019,034, forward strand.
CCTTCCCCAGGGTTTTTTCCAAGTGAAACTAGTAGGGAAAGTGCTCTTTCTTCCTGGGGCCACAAAATTATATAGAGCTCCAGGGTGGTTGGTGGCCACATTTTTAGCTTTGGAAAAAAGCCTAAGGAAATAACGGTAACACACAGAAAAGCAGAGAGAGGAAGGCCCAGGTGTGTGAAGTCCCTGGTCTCTAGTTCCGGAGGTCCTCAGAGCCGCCTGATTCATGGATGCTTTCCTTTGATTCTATGACTTACTCCTTTGCCCAAAACGCCATTTTTCTCATGAAGTTCATGCCAAATTTCTTTTATTGGCAGTAAAAACAGCCCTGACAAATGCAATAGGACATTAGGATTCTTCAGTTGGTACTTGGCTAACCATCAGTGCTTTCCAAATTTACAAAGAGGGTAATGGAAGAGAGTCGTTTTTATTCGTGTGAAACATGATTATTAGTGTCTTATTTAATACTATGTGGCTTTATAAGAGTAAATGTCATTTGTAATTAGATGAAAGGGATCTATTTGACAACCTTCTACGACCTTCAGTTTTCTACAGACAGAACATTGTTCTCTGGCTAAGGCTGTCACTCCAAACGTGGACTTTGATTGAGCATTGTGATTTGGGGCCATTTTTATGAGGCCTCCTTTAGCCTAACTCAGCCCTTTGCTCTTGCGTCATCTGTGCAGCATCCTAACAGAAGGTCAGCTTACAGTTGCTAGTTTTGATTTGACAGTCAGAACCTAGGTCCATGTTACTTCTGACCGCCTTTCAGTGGATCTTTCGCTTCTACTCATGGAGCTTGTGTCACTTGACGTTGATTTCTTTTCAGCTGTTGCTAGGATACACCATCAGCATCCATTCTTCCTTTAGAATTACAGCCAACTCAGGCTCTTCCTGACTTCTCAGTATTGCAAAAGCAGAGGCAATGTCAGAAGATTCCCATTCAATTTTGTGAAGGGTCATTGGGAGTGTTGTTGGGGACCAGGGCAGGGTAGGTACTAGCTACTCAACTCAAATGTCAGTTAGAGTCTTCCTGCTCCTTTAGGTCCAGATGAAATTGACTCAAACTCTCCCCTCTCCTCCGCATTTGAAGAAAGTCCAATAATCTGTCCAAGGATTTGGGGAAGGGTAGAGCTTATGTTCTTACAGATTAAGCTCTCGCTCTAGATTCTGATTTTTGTTGAATTAGTCCATAGAATATATAGTCCTATATATGCTGCTGATTTCTGCTCTACGTCAACACACATACAGAACTCAGCCCCTTCTCATAATTTCCAGAAAAAATTACTCACATTAGATATTTTAGTGCCTAGCTGACTTTAAAAGGAAGATTTGGGGTGACAGATGGTCTTATATTTAAAAAAGATTATCAATCACAAAATTAATATCAGATATTCATAAATGTCCTTCTCCACTCTGCTATGCCGCTTGCTTCTCCTCTCTTCCCTTCTCTTTCCTGTTGTTTCCTGCTCTGACAGGAAAAAAACAGGAAAGTGACTTCTCGTTTTTTAATACAGAACAATTCAGCTCTCATCTATCCTATGCCCAACTCTCTTTACGTATCTGAGGATTTCCCTTTGTCATTGCAGTGTATAAGGGCCCAGGTTATCAAAGGGTGGGGATGGGGTTCATCCTGTCTTACACCAGCATTTATGGGGCTCACTGTGCTGCGGGCTTGGTGCTAAGTGCATTTCATGTGCTATCTCATTTAATTCTCACAACCATCCTGTGAAGCAGGTGTTGTTATTGTCCATCTTACAAATGAGGAAACAGAGGCATAGAAAGATAAATGGCTGTGCCCAGGGACACTCACCTAGTTGATGTCAAATTCAAGTTTCAGTGTATTCTAGCAACCGCTAAAAAGAAACCCAAGCCAAGTGATTCAACATGATGACTTCATGGAGCTGCACACAGCCCTAGACTGCCCACCTTTGAACTCTTTCAGGTGAGAGAGAAATAAGTCTCTAAGCCATATTTTTTTTCATTTCTGTTACTAACAACTGAACAGAATTCCTAACTGGGACAGATCTACATTAGGGTTAAAAAAAAACAGAACTGTTGTCAATGTTTAAAAATTGGGAGATTACACATAATAATCTAGATTTCTGCTTTTTCTGGAAAAATTTAAAAACCTATCAACACTGGGCCTGTATTACCCTTGGCAATAATCTGCTACAGCTCAGCAACTAGTGGATAACTTGTTTATGTTACTTGCAGGTTTTTGAGTTTCTTTCGCCTCCATTTTTGTCACTTTGTGTCCCCAAATCTAGCAGACTGGTGAGCAGCAAGAGGGAGAGGTATTGTGGGACTGAGATGGAAGGTTGATGTTCCACCTTCTTCCCTACCTGGGGAAAGCCCTGTGATGGGACCTTTGCATTTCTAGACTCTGGAGGCTGTTGAGAGGGAGTTTGTCTTTGCTGAGGACTGAAGAAGAGGGGAGTGGCCTCTAACAAATCTGGAGTGTGGTGGCAGCAGTGATGATGGCCACTGGTGAGGTCTATGTAGGGGTGGCAGTCCTGGAGAAGGTGGCTGAAGCAGTGGACTTTGCCTAAAACCCTGGCTTGAGTGTGAAAGTCAAGGAGCCCCTGAGGTCCAGCAGTGATGGCATTCCGTTGGAGATCAAACATGGCCCGCCCTGGAGAGCTGGAGGGATTTATATATCATGAGAAGGAAAATGCCACATAAGGTCGAGGGAGGAGGTGACTGACCCCTTGCTAGAGTTTGAGAATCTAGACTCTTGAGATGACACTCTTGGGAGCAAGAAAACTCCATCTCCAGACCTAGAAGCACGAAAACGCCCCATGGGACTGGGACTAGGACTAATCTCCTGGAATTGGATCTCATTTAGATGTTAACTAAATCAAAGTAAGGGAACAGAGAGGCGTCTTGGGACTCCCCAGAGCTTCCTTCACTGCTCTAATTGGTGCTGTGTTTATTCATTCGCTCATTTACCCATGCGTGTATGCCTTTCCTCCCTCACCTCATTCCACAGAGGACTTGTGGCTGCTTACAAGAAGAATATCAAATTTTTTGCAGAATCAAATATAAGTACAATTAAAGATATACAGATGTAGTGGATATAATTTTTTAATTGAAAATATCTCTACTATATTTTTCTTGTTACAAAGCAATAAATGCATATTGTAGAAAATTTAGAAAATATAAACAAGAAAAGAAAAAAGATTTTAAAAGAGTATTCATGATCTGACCACCCAGAGAAAACCACTGGAAACACCTTAAAGTATATTTTCTCATTCTTTCTGTGCAAAAATGTAAATATTTTAATATTTTATAAATGTGTGATTATAACCTCCATGTTGTTTTCTAACCTGTTTTTTTTACTCAACCATATAATGTGAATATCATATAAAGTTACATTTTCATCTACAGCATTATTTTAAATGAATGAATAGAATTCCATTATAAGGATATATATTAATTTATTTAAATAATCACCTCACACCAGGCAAGACTTTGAAATTTACTGCTATATCCTGACATACTGGTTGGAGAATTCTACTTCAGAGCAACATAGTGGCTCTCTCAGTCTTGTGGATCCCTGGCATGAACCAAGGACAAGTAGCCCAGGAGGAAAAAAAAAAATCTATTGAACAATTGTCATGCTAACAAATCTATTTTACTATTCTTTTCTAAGCACAAAAGAATGTTCTCATTATTCTGTATCTTCCATGTTCTATAACTTGTTAGAGTTACTAACTGGGCTACCCTAACATTATTAATCATATCTGTTCTTTAAGTTGGGAAATTCTTGAGTGAATGAAGAGTAATCCATCTATTTGGGTTCAAGTAAGCCCAAAGTGACATGTAGAATGTTAGTATAGTGCTGGGTGTCAGGAAGAAACCATCCTTGTAAATAAATAAAGCGAGAACTTAACAGAACATTAACTCACTCTTTGGGGTGTGTCCTGTGAGTCCCTCCGAGAACACTGGGTAAAGTATATGTTTCAAGATCCATCTTCAGAGATTATTCATGTGAGTCGTTTTCCTGTGGGTCTCATTTCATTTGGCGGAGCAGCTGCTAGCCAGCTGAGCAAGCCCACAGTCACACCACGGCAGCCTTCTATTCCAGTCATCATCATTTTTTTAAAGGACAAGTGAGTTCCAGGAGACTTTCAGTCTTTACCTTTATCTTTGATTTAGAATATGCATATATGCATTTCACCTATTCCTGTTCATCTGATGCTAGGACACCTATCGTTGGCTGTCCGACCTCTGTTCCCCTTCCTTCAGAGTAACAATATCCTGTTTATTTTAGGAAACCATCACTCCCACCATTCTCAGCCATGCAGAATTTATGTGATGGACTCCATAGCCATCTAATTAGAACCTGATTTACCTCCGCCTAGACACAGGGGTTGGGTCAAAGGTAGTCACAAGACTTAAGCTAGTCCCATCAGAGGTCCTTTGATTGGGAGTCTGGGCCACATAGTCCTTTCTCTTCTATTTGGTATTAATAAGGAAGCATGCCTCCAACTAGGAGAGCCAGCCTTAGAATAAGAGAGTAGACATGGGAGAAACTGAATCCTTTGAGTTGCTGGATCAAATCTTGTCCAAAGTCCATTCTACATTTGTCTCTTTCAAATATGTAAGCTAATAAATTCTTTTTCTAAGCCAGTTTGGGGAAGGTTTTCTAACGCCTACAGCTGAACGATACCTAACCTAACTGAAGCCGTTTGTGAAGAAACCGTAGCAGACTTCCAGCTGTCTTTCCTCTGATGGCCTTATTTACAAATTCTTATTCCTGTGTAACCCATGGGTTTTCTGCCCGTGAAGCCCACACACTGCCTTCTCATCACTGCCTTTATGTACCTTTCCTCTGTTCCATAGGTCCCAAGCATCCAAACTCCCTTTCTTTTTTTTTTTTTTAAGATTGGCACCTGAGCTAACAACTGTTGCCAGTATTTTTTTTTTCCCTGCTTTTTCTCCCCAAATCCCCTGAGTACATAGTTGTATATTTTAATTGTGGGTCCTTCTAGTTGTGGCATGTGGGATGCCGCCTCAGCGTGGCCTAATGAGTGGTGCCATGTCTACGCCCAGGATCCAAACCAGGGAAACCCTGAGCCGCTGAAGCGGAGTGCCCGAACTTAACCACTCGGCCACAGGGCCAACCCTCCCTTTCTTTTCTTTATTTTATTTTATTATTTTTTTTAAATTTTTTTTTCCTTTTTCTCCCCAAAGCCCCCCGGTACATAGCTATATACTCTTCGTTGTAGGTCCCTCCAGCTGTAGCATGTGGGACGCTGCCCCAGCGTGGCCCGATGAGCAGTGCCATGTCCGCGCCCAGGATTGGAACCAACGAAACACTGGGCCGCCTGCAGCGGAGCACGCGAACCCAACCACTCGGCCATGGGGCCAGCCCCCCTCCCTTTCTTTTCAAAGCTGTCATCTCCCTCTCTATCTCTGGGAGATTTTCTGTTTCCAAGAGTGGAAAAGAAATAGGACACAATCCCTCAGCTGCCTTCCCCTGGAAGGCAAGCACCTAGCACCTTTCTGACTTGAGGAGTTTGTTGCTAACACTTTGGGGAAATCTTTGGGGAAACAAAATTACAAACATGAAGTGTTTGCACAGTTTGCAGAAATCACTTGCTATTATTATTTTTGGGCTGTAAGACCTAGTTCCTGGCTGGTTCCAAGGTTTCCCCTTAAATGATGTTGGAAAGTTGTCCTAAAGTGTTTAGCCCAGGAAAATTCAAGCTGGTGTCTTTGCTAAGTCTGAGGACATTCTGAGTTGTAACCTAAACTTGTTTCCTCATTTTTGTGGCAGGTGTGGATTCCTAGGTCTCTCGTAAGAGGAAAGTACTTCCAAACTAGTCCCCAGAAGTTATTTCCTCGGGGTCAGGCCACTCCTCCCCTGCTTTATAGATGCCTCGTCTGCCCTTCTAGAAAAGCTCTCTGGTCCTTGTGAAACCTGCCCAGTGTAAATAACACCTATTGTTTATTCCTCAGCATTAAGTCTCTGCCTTCATGGTAAGAGTACCCCAGTTCCCTTAGGGGAGCCACCTCTCCCCACTCTTAATCACGCGGTTTAGGTGGGAACGCCCTTAGCTCCACATGTGGGCTCTGATGAACTCAAACCAATCAGCAAAGCCCATTTCTGACCACAGTGATTGGCCCACGATGGGCACATGACCCGATTAAGGCCAAAGAGACATGAGGAAATAGTTGCTGAAGTTCTTCACTAGACTTCAGCCTGGCTAGTGTCATCTCCTGTAACTTTGTGGATGCCTCACTGACTCCAGCCCCTGGAATTCTTCCCTTCTTTCTTGCCCAGATCTCTCTGTTTTACAAAATGTGCCCCTGGTGCTTTCTCAAGACAGATATTAATGCAGATCCTATTCTAACTAACGTTTGGTTCCTTTACCTCTTGTTCTAAACCAGGGATAACAAATGGGTTTTATCTTGTGGGTCAACTCTGATCAGTAAGTATTAGGTCCAAGATCTGTGCTAAAAAAGATTCTGAGGCCACCTCTGGCTTCATCAAGAAAGTGTGCAGTGATCACTTAGTAATGTCTGCCATGGACATGGGATGAAGAGTGACTATGAACCTCTTCTGGATATCACTGTTCTAAGTCAAGGTCTGAGCCTAACTTTCCTAGTAGTTGCATAGCCACCCAGACGTCTCCCTGCAGCTCCTGACTGCATGCATCTTTTGCTGGTTCATAACTCTTATGGGTACACCCAATAAACTCCTGCTCCTTGTGTGAGAAACACATGGACTTCACAGTCCTTTTGCAGACCTGAAATGATTGACAGATCCTAAGACAAATGACTTGCTTGGCACCTTTGCTGGGTTATATTATTTGCTCCTTCCATCTGTTCAAGTCTCTAGTGATTCATTCAGGTGTCCCAGTGGGGTTCCTTCCTCTTTCCTTCAGCTACGAAGGTCATTTTAGGATTATAGATTTACAATATCAAAATAGCTTAAACATGAATAGACATGATTTCCACCAAGAGAACAGGTGGGCTGTTGATCACACACCAACCCCCATCCATGACTAATGAAGTTTCATCTTTTTTATAGACATAGCTGAACCAAGCTTTATTCATGATTCTTTCCTTGAAACCACAGCAAAGTCTTTGGCACTCTAGAAATTCTGATTCCTGAGCAGAGCCCATTTGCATTTTAGCATTTGAGCCCTACGAACGTCTTAGTATGTTTAGCTTGTGTGTAACAAGAGAACTTTGTGTTCTGTGATTATAAACCATTTCTTATATGGGTATCCATTGTAGTATGTAATCAGTGCCAAATTTCAGTTAATCTCACGGCTCAGAGACAGATCTGCCTGAGGTCCCACTCACCTTTGTCAGCAGATTCTTACCAGCGATGGGAACAGTGATGAGGGCTCTGCATGGTATTTGCAGAGGGTGTCTACCCTGTGAGCCCCTCACCTCATGGTCTGAGCTGTGGAAGTGCAAGGGAGCCCGGAGTCTCCTGTAAGGATTGGAGAATCTCGAGATCCTGCATTTAATCACACCTGCAGAGCCCCTCTTACCATCTAAGGAAACAGGTTCCAAGGATTAAGACAGGATATCTTTCGGAGGCCCATTATTCAGACCTGCACAGACCTATAGCTAGAGGGGGACCTGCTGCCGAAGAGGATCTGCTCAGAAGGGACGAGGTTGGCCTGATGTCGTTTGCTTGTCCTACATTGTAACTGTTGGAAATATGATACAACCGCATACAGTCCACACAATTTAATGAAAATTTTACTGTGTAAGTCACGATTCTCCCTGTGGTAGACCTTTTGTGGTTTTGCCACCCAGGATCCATCTCCCTCTCTCAATATAGCCAGACTCGCTGAGTTCATCTCTAGCTCTGCCACTTACTGGCTGTGTGACCTTGGGGAATGTCCTTAAGCTGTCTGTGTCTCAGGCTCCTTATATGTAAAATAAAATGACAATTGTACCTCCAGTATACTGTTGTTGTGAGAATTAATTGAGTTAATGTTATAAAGTGTTTTGAACACTGCTTGGCACATCATTTAAACATGAGCTGTTGTTGCTATAACCCCAACTGTCCTCTGGAGAAACCTCTCTTCCCTTCCTTCAGTGTGTGTCTTTCAGAGTTGCCTCCCCTTCTCCCTCTGCTTGGGGTCAGATGTCTCACCGAAGCCCTCCCTGAGTCCAGGGTTTGCGGGCCCAACTCTCCAGAAAGAGAACTTCTTGGCCAGGGATGCAGAGTGGGTCTGGGGTAAAAATCAGCTTGCTCCTGATTAACTGCCCCTATTTGGCAAATGAAAGCTCTTCATTCTATAACCTTTCGTGATCCATGTTATAAAAGAAAATAATCCCATAACTCATAAATTCAAAATTACTTTGTGAAAGCCATCAGTTCTGGCCTGGAGTAGGATGAGTGTTTCTGATCCAGCTTTCTCTGTCCTGCCAGGTCCCACTTCTCAGCACTACAGCTTCCACTGTGTCGGCGGTCATCTTCTCTCTCATTCTTTTTGTACTTGTGGATTTATACCTATTTTATTCTTCTACAGTCGTGTTATTGGGATTTCAGAAGGGAGAAGAGATGAAAGCCTGTGTTCAACCCCCTTTGTTTAACCATAAAGGCTTTCTGTACAGTCTTTAAGGAATCAAAGAAGCTTGGCTGGAACATGGGCAGGCGGCCTTGCCCTGGGCAGGCCATCTTTCCAAAGCCCTGAGCCACGCCAACTTATGTAGAAATTACATCCGCAAATCCCACGAACTATATTTGAGGAAATGTGAGCACTCAGAAACCTAATACACTTTAGGGTGAAATGTCTTCATTCTGAAAGAAATAATAAATGACATATTAAGAATTAATCCCTGTGTGTTGTTCGTTGAGAAGAATAGTCATGGCTCTGCAGCCTGTAGTCTCACAAAGGAGACCAGCTGGCTCTGGCTCCTGTGGCCTTTCACCACCCACGTCCCTGCTCTGCCTGCTTCAGGTATTGTCCTTGGCGCTTCTGGAAGGACACCGGCGTTGTGTCAGGATTGAGGGCATGTTCTGGTGGGCTTTTTTTTTTTTTACCATTGTCTTTCTTTGCTCCCTACCGCGTGAGAGGCTGTGGAGTCATGGCTAAACAGTCATCTGCCCCTTGCCCAGTTCTCTCTCCTGTTATCAGCTGCCACCACGACTACAGAACAAAAACAAGGAGAAACGAGGACATAATTCAGTCATCTGAAAATGACATTCAGGAAGCGCCAGTTGCTGACTCACTTACCTTGAAATAACACATCTTGACATCTCGGGCATCAGGATGAGCTGCCCATTCAGATAATTTTCTATAAATAGGCCCCAAGACCCTCTCACTTTACCTCTTCACACCCAAGCAATTCACGTAATAAAGTGTGATGCCCAAGGAAGATCCAGGTTTTGTGGAATCTAAAGCTTACACAGTTTGGGGGTAGGTGGGTGCTTTCCTTAGGAAAGAGAATGCAAAATTATGAACATAAAATTAAGTATGAAGTTGAATATTTACTGAAAATAGGAAGAGAAATTATGGCAAATTAAATTTAAAAAGCTGACAAATACTACAAAAATCTAGAAAAATAATTTTTTTTTTGAGGAAGATTAGCCCTGAGCCTACTTCTGCCAATCCTCCTTTTTTCGCCGAGGAAGATTGGCCCTGAGCTAACATCCATGCCCATCTTCCTCTACTTTTTTTTTTTTTTACATGTGGGATGCCTGTCACAGCATGGCGTGCCAAGCGGTGCCATGTCTGCACGTGGGATCCGAACCATCGAACTCTGGGCCACCGAAGCAGAACGTGGGCACTTAACTGCTGCACCACTGGGCCGGCCCTAGAAAAATAATATCTTTATTCTTTGACTACTTGACACATCTCTTTAATGCCTTTATCTGTATATTTTTTGATGACATACCTCTGTATACTTCTTCATATGACAATGATTTTGTAATATTTTCCATAGAAAGATAATTCAGTCTTTCCTCTAGCATGGTTAAATAATTTTTTTATTATTGATATATTAGAAAAGGCTTTTCACTCTTAGAACTGGTTATTGGTAACTCATGTAAGTTTTTTAAATTGCCAAATTTGAGAACCCCTACATCATGTGTCTTTCACATACAAGCTGTAAGACTTCACACACATTTCAAGTTTTCTCGCACAAGGGCTAATCTTAAATACTTTTTGAACTGATGACTTCCTAACCAGTTTGTCATTGGTAACCCATTGTACTGGTGGATTATGATGTCTAGTATTGCAAATTAGATCAATATAAAAGCCTATTCTTTATTCTAAAACTTATCTCTTCCTCTTAATAATTCCTGCTTTGGGTATAATTTGAAAAAAAAAATTGTCTTACAAAAAGTGCTTCTCAATGTCAGAATAATTTCTATTGATTCTATTGCTTATTTATGACCCCCTTCTCTTCCCATTACCAGCTCCATTCCACACCATGAGGGGCCTCTCACAACGTGAGTGGACACTCTAGTCCACACATCCAGGATTTATCCATAACCTCCAGCAACCAGCCATGCCTCAACCAGCTGTTAGGCCAAGGGATGTGCACCCCTACAGCATGGTCCACTCTTGGGAGGCTGGACTTAGAGGAGAGGCCCATGTAGATCCCAGAAGCAGATTCCAGGCCATTTGGGCAGGGAATTCTGGGGTCCTGGGTACTCAAAGTAGGGGCGAGAATGGGAGGGCATAAATTCTGGGTTGGCATACCCCCTTGACCCTGAAGACTTCTCATCTTGAGGGGAGGGGTACAGCAGGAGGAGAGCCAGAGTGAGGCCCTTTAACATGTGGGGCCCAGGGCAGGAGCCCCTATTGCTCAAGTCCAAAGGTAGTGCTGAAATGCACCTCAACTTTCCTTTAACCAGATCTCCAAAATGTCCACACCCACTCTAATTCCACCCAACATGAGGGGAAGTGCAATGCAAATTTTACTGAAACGTGAGACTATGTTGAGTGCATTACTAGGGGTCTTCTAGGACCTTGGAAATCACCTGTGCAAGTGGGGGATTTCTTTGGTTTCACAGTAAGTTGCCTCTGTATAGTATAGCTATCACTTGGTGATCTGGCCCGTTGAATGAGCACCAGTCTCAAGGGTGGACCTCAGATTTAAATGTTTGTCTCATTCAGAACCAAAGTTTTAAGGGAATCTCTGTGCTGATCCTGGGCCTACATTCTCAGAACCACTTCTTGCCTTTCCCTTGTTCTGCTGCGTGTGTGAGGAGGCCAACACCAGCCTGCAGGAGACTGAGGGGGCAGGGGAGAAGCCAAGATATTTCTCCCTTTCCCTCTCTGCCTAAGGCTTCTTTCCCTGTTTCAAACTTTCACTAGACTTCTCTGCTTGATGGTTCCAGCTTTTCCTGGGTGACCTTGGGTTCTGAACACCACCTCCTCCTTTTGTCCCTCTAGCTCAGTGGTTCTCAGCTGGGAAGATTTCTGTCTATCCCTCCTCCCTACCCACCACCTTCCCCACTCACGCGACGTTTAGCAATGTCTGGAAATAGTTTTGGTTGTTACAACTTGGGTGGAGGGTGCTACTGGCATCTAGTGGATAAAAGCCAGAGAGAACGGTAAACATCCTGTGATGCATAGGACAGCGCCCCCACGACAGGGGATTATCTGACCCAAAATGTCAGCAGTGCCCAGATCAAGAAAGCTGCTCTAGCCTAAGGCTACAGCAATGGTTGCTTCCGTTGTCAGTTTCAGGTGTGCCTCATTGTCGTGTTTGGTGCTTAGCTCTTCCATAATGTGTAACCAATTCCCCGTATTAAATTCCCTCTATTCGAACATTCAAACGGCTTCTGTTTTCCTGGTTAGATTGACCAGTGCATCCTGAAACTATTGGCCTCTTTTCTTTTTTCTTCTCTATTCAAATCCGTCAATGATAATTTCTCTGCCACCTCCCCATGAATTCTGGAAAATTTCACCTCCCCATCTGTATTAGTCACAGTTCTCCAGAGAAATAGAAACAATAAGATATATAGAGATATGTATAGGGAGATTTATTATTGGAACTGGCTCATGGAGTTATGGAGGCTGAGAAGTCCCCTAGTCTGCTGTTTGCAAGGTTCCTGGAGAACCAGGAAGGTCAGTGGTGTAATTCAGTCTAAGTCTGAAGGCCCAAGAACCGGAAGCATCAATGTCCGAGGGCAGAAGATGGATGTCGCAACTCAAGCAAAGAGCAAATTTGTCCTTCTTCCGGTTTTTTTGTTCTATTCAGGCCCTCAATGGATTGGACAATGCCTGTCTACTTTCATGAGGGCCATCTGCTTTACTCAGTCTACTGATCAAATGCTAATCTCTTCCAGAAGCACCCTCACAGGTATACTCAGAAATAAGGTCTTACCAGCTATCTGGGCATCCCTTAGCCCAGTCAAGTTAACACATAAAATTAACCATCACACCATCCCACTGTTTTGGCTCAGAACTTTATAGTTTTCATAGAGTACTTTTTAATTAATAGATTCTTTTATTTTAAAATAAAGTCTCATCTAAGATTGTAAAATGAGCGGAAGAAAATGCATAACTTTCTTTTACTAAATAAAAATAGAGTACTCAATTTAATATCAATTTTCACTGTTCAGAATACTTTATTATTATAAAAATGCATTCAGTTAATTTAATATTACTCTAAACACAAAATGTAGATTAATTTCAACCTGATTAAAGTGAGGTCTTTGGGGATTCTTCTTAATTCTCTGTTAGGCAAAATTGAGGAGAGTTCTGTTTGGGTTTTTTCCTGTACTTTTTCATTTTCAGCATAAAGAGTTTAGTTATATTTATGGAATGTGACAAAGCAAAGAAAATACATTCTGAGCTTCCTCTTTGTTGGGGGATGTATGTATTCATTTCCCAGGGGTGTCATGACAAAGCATCAAAAACTGAGTGGCTTAGAATGACAGAAATCTATTGTCTCAGTTTTGGAGACCAGCAGTCCAAAATGAACATGTTGGCAGAGCCGTGCTCCCTCTGAAACTGCCAGGAAGGAACCATTCTGGGTCTCCCTCCTAGCTTCTGGGAGCCCGAGCATTCCTTGGCTTGCAGATGCTTCACTGCAACCCGCCATCTTCACAAGGCGCTCTCCCTGTGTCTTCACGTGGTCTTCCCCCTGTGTGTGTCTGTCTCTGCATCCAGATTTGCCCTTTCTATAAGAACGTCAGTTATGTTGGATTAGAGCCCACCCTACTGGCCTCATCTTAAATTGATTAACTCTACAAAGACCCTATTTCCAAATAAAATCCCGTTCTGAGGTATTGGGAATTAGGACTTAAATATATCTTTTTTTTTTTTTTGCAGGAATGGGGTGGTAGAGGACACAATTCCACCATAACAGGGAATGTTCATATTTTTGTATTCTTTAAGATGATTTTTTGAGTGAGGGGACTTGTATGTGTATTTAGGTTATATATATATTTAGGTTATGTATATATATATATATATATATATATATATATATATAAGAAGATTAGCCCTGAGCTAACTGCTGCCAATCCTCCTCTTTTTGCTGAGGAAGACTGGTCCTGAGCTAACATCCATGCCCATCTTCCTCCACTTTATATGTGGGACGCCTACCACAGCATGGCTTGCCAAGCGGTGCCATGTCCGTACCCGGGATCAGAACCAGTGAACCCCGGGCCACCGAAGCAGAATGTGTGAACTTAACTGCTGTGCCACTGGGCCAGCCCCCTTTTTTTTTAATGAGTTTTCTTTGCTTCAGAGCCAAATCATTTTTAAAGGTATGGTTTTTGGTGAGGACTGGCCCTGAACTAACATCTGTTGCCAATCTTCCTCTTTTTTTTCCTCCCCAAAGCCCCAGTACATAGTTGTAAGTCCTTCTATTCTTCTATGTGGGATGCCACCACAGCATGGCTTGATGAGCAGTGTGTAGGTCCACGCCCAGGATCCATCGAAGCGTAGAACACAAACTTAACCACTACGCCACCAGCCAGCCCCCAAAAAGTATATTTTAAACTTTGCATTTCATTTAAGAATAGTTAGAACTCCTATTTGAAATAATAGTCTTTGGGGAATTTCTTCAACAAATACCCAGTAGGCATCTGCTAGGATTAGGTGTTGTGCTGGGCACTAAAGATGCACAAAACACAGTTCCACCTGTAGAGGAGTTCATCTCTAATGGGTGAAATGAATAGGAAAACAATTCTAATGCAGCCTGAGGAGTGCTGTAGTAGAGATCTGAGCAGGGGGTTTGTGAGAGTCTAGAGAATGGCTCAGACAACACTATCTGAGGTGGAATCAGGGCTGGGTCAGGGGTGCGACATCCATCCGGAGCAAGGGAAGGGCAGCGCACGTCCCAGAAACTGTGTGCACAGACCCGGAGAGCAGGGGATGCTAAGAGAGGTGGGACCAGTCTGTGCCTGCAGCTCAGAGGAAGCATGGGCAAAAGAGTGGGGGGTGGAGTGAGAGCAGAAGGCGGGCAAGCTGGGAAGAAGCAGGTCAATGTGCCCTGCTAAGGAGTTGGTGGTGAGCCACTGAATTTTGTAATCAAGGGTATAACATTATCAGATTTGTTTTAGAAGGATCCATCTGAGGGTACTGCTGTAAAGGGTGGATTTTTTTTCTTTCTAAATTTAAAGCTCATTTCCTTGTCCTCGTCTCACTAATCTCTCAACAGCGTTCACCATAGTTGACCGCTTCCTTCTTTTTGAAGTATTTTTCTCTTTTGGTCTCTATCCCCCTGACTGTGCTTGTTTCCCTCCTGGGTCCCAGCTTCTCTCCCTTTGTGACTCTTCCTCTGTGAGTCTCAAGACCATGCAGGAGAACCTCGAAGCTGGAACTTTCCCATTCTCTTCTCTCCCCTCTTTCCTGATAAATTCATCCAATCCCACGACTTCTAATTTGTACCCCAGCCCTGGCCTCTCCTTTGAGACCAGACTTATCCATCTAACTGCCTAACTCATTCTGCCACTGGGTCCCTATAGGCACCTCAAACTCAATTTCTTAAATCTGTTTCTTCCCCAGGCTTCCTCATCTCAGCAAATGGCCCCACATTCGCCCAAGTAGTTGCTCAAACCCCAGTGTCAAGATCAATCTTTAATTCCTCTCTTTCCTTCCTCACGCGCATACAAATCCATCTCTGGATCTTCCTGGTCCTACAACCAAAATATATCTTTAATCCATGCATTTCTCTCCATCTCCACCACCATCCCCTTAGGATAAGTCCCCATTGTCTACTACCTAGACAATTGCAATGGCCTCCTAACAAGTCTCCCTACACATGCCCTTAACCATTCTACTCTGTGCCCAACCACTCTAATTATCTTACTAGGATTTTAACCACACAAGGCATTCAGTGTGGAACTTAGTTCTTACTACGGTCTGAAAGGCCTTCTATGATGTTTCCTACCTACCTTTTTAATCTCACCATTCCACCTTCCACCATGGCTTTCCTTCTGTTCCTTGAACACACCCATCCCTTTCCTGCCTCAGGGCCTTTGCACTTGCTGTTCTCTCTGTCTAGAACCCTCTCTCCAAATTCTTTGCATGGCAATATCTTTCTTATCCTTCAAGTCTCAGCTCACATATCACCTTCTCTGAGAGGCCTTCCGGGTCTATGCTAGCTAAAGGAGGTCTCCACACTTATTACTCTATCAGATTTGGAGTTTGTTGGTTTTTCTTGTTTATTTCTATCAGAGCACTTTTTATTCCCTCCCTCTACCTCACAAGTTAGGAGCCTGTCTACAATGTTTGTTACACAATATGATACTTCAGGGGGATTTCTAAATGTCCACCATCCACCAAGCACTTCCAATTCTCCCAACACCGTGCTTCTTCGTTTACATTATATCATTTCATCTCCCCAACAATCCTATGGGGGCGGAATTATTATCCATGCAAACAGTGGAGAAACTCTCTTAGAGAAGGTTAGATGACTTGCCCAAGGCCACATACCCACTCAGAAGTAATGGAGGCAGAATTTGAGCCCATGTCTGTCTGGTTCTGGAATCCTCTCTCTCTTCCATGCTGTATGCCTCAGTGCCTGACCCTTAGAGGAGTCCGAAGAAACACAGAAAAAGCATAATTTACAATGCTACTTCTTTTCTTCTTTACCTGACTAACTTTAAACATTAACTTTCTGACATTTGGTGGATGTTCATTGGCCCATCATGCTTTCATTTGGGAAACTACCCTCTCCTTTGGCTGTATGGTGCCAAAGAGACTACCACTGCCCTTCCCTTCCCCACCCTGAGAGTGCGCATGTGACCTGGGCTGGCCAATCAGAATATTCCTTTCCCAGTCTCTGTGCCAGTACAGCAATGAGCATGTGATCTGAACCAGGCCAATCAGCATCCTCCTTGGGACTTTGCTGGGGCTCTGAGATCATCTTTCATTAGCACTACAGTCGTCAGGAGCTGCAAATGGCCATCTTAGTCTCAGAGAGAGAGGATGCTGAAGAGGAAGCCAAATAGAAGACAGAAGAGCTAAGAGATGGATGGAGAGGGAGACAGAATCAGAGACCTAATGTAATTTCAGCACTCAATCCCAACCATTTATTTATTTGATTATTCACTTAACATCTATCTACTCACTAAACCAGCTCCACAAGTGTACGACTTACGTCTTGCTTTTCTTCACCCTTGTCTTCCCAGTGCCCAAGACAGGGCCTGACAGCGAGTCAGTGCTCCATATATATCTGAATGATTGAGAGTCTTGCCTCTACCAGCAGTGTCTGAGCTCACAGCATAATGATAATATGCAAGAGAAATCGTTTCAATCTCCAGCTTTGGAATGAGCTGCCTGGTATGTGAGGCTTGATTAAAATTGGAGGAAGCTTAGTTAATCTTAGAGTCATATTCAATCTTATGATGTATAATGGGTCATTTTTCTAAAAAATTAGGTTATAATGGGTGTAGATTGAAATTGGGCAGCGATAATGCTTTCTTGCTCTATTCTTTACAAATGTATGTGATGTCTGAGGCACGGTAATTTAATTTGCTGCTAATATGTCTTTAAGCACACTGTCAGATTATAACCTGATTCGTCACTCTCATGGAGGCTAAAAATAGAGGATGACACAAGAGGTTAACATCACCTAGCGATGAGCGTTTTCTCAAAGGGAGGGGCATAAATTGGAGGAAGCACGTCACTCACTCCTATCCAAAGCCACAGGCTGGGTACCCCTGGGCTTGGCAATTGTTTCAGAATGAAGTGACTCCTGAACCGAAACTGCCGTCGTTCGGGGGTGGCAGTTTCCGAAGATGTGACGATGGACGATGGAAAACCTGCCCCCAGCCAGTCCCTGCTGAGCATTCCTCGGGGGCCATGCAGTGGTCCCTGATTGCCGGCTGCTGTCATCTGGCTTCCAGGGGAGCAATTCCAATACTGGGATGGACTGTGGGAAGGAAGAAAATTTGGAATTTCTTTTGAATTTTTCCAGGAAAACCGTTGATCTTGCATTGTGTCCCAGCTTCCCTCTTGGCAAAATAAAAATGGTTTATATTTTCCTCCCTGGGGTCTGCCAAGCCCTTAGGGATCCTCAGAGGAGAGACAGTACAAAAATAAAGGATGCAGCTTGTAAAGGTGCTGGCAAAAGGAAGGAGAGGTACTGACCTCTGATATCTCAGATCCAGGCAGCAGGATGAGTGAAACGCAGCAATTTCTGCACACTGCGGGGTCGGCAGAGTGCAGGACTAGAATTATGGGTGAGGGAGGAAGACAAACATCTACAGAACATGCAGCTCTGTGCCGGGCGTGGTAGTAGGTGTTACCTTAATAGGTGTTATCTCTTAGGTGTTACCTGCTCGCCTCATAGGTATTGCACGGCATACGGCGTTACCTTCATAAGTTGATATGTAACTATTCTCTAGATGAGGAAAGGGACTCTCAGGGAAGTTAATAAAGAGGCAGCAGTCATCTGCAAGAATGGCTTCAAAGTCCCAGTGTCCTTCCCCTCCCCATTCCACCACGCTAGCTATATACATTTACAGGACATAAAAATGAGAGAGATTTGCCCCAGTGTAATGAGGACTCCAGGCCCATTCTAGGGGTCCCTGGTTTAGGGAGAAATGGGCACCTGCTCTGAGGGACAATGACAAGAATAATTATAGCAGCATGGAATTTTATTATTTGCTGTTTCGGGAAGCGGTGTAGTGTAGGGGGTAAAGATGTGAGCTTTGAGGCCTGACAAGATAAATATTAGCTCTGCCATTTCTAAACCTTGGACAAGTTCCTTAAACTCTCTGTGCCTCAGTTCCTGAACTATAAAATGAAGAGAATCACAGAACTTACTTCAAAGGGTTTTTGCGAGGTTACCTGATAGAAGCCACGTAAATCCATGTAAAGTATTTGGAACACTTCCTGACACATCTCAAGGACTCGGCAAATGTAATAATTTCATATCTGCTCTTTGCAGGCTACTCATAGTGCTAATGACAACAATGCTTGGAATATTCCGCCTGTTATTCACGGAGTGACCCACTGACCACACTATGGCCAACCTTCTGCTTCTTGATGCTCTTGACCACAGAAACCTATCCCTTGAGGTCCAGAGCCAAGTGGCCTCCTCTCCTGGCCAGCCTCTAGTTTTCCATCAAAATCTCAGCCCCTGCCTTTCCTCCCCCGAGCCAGGAGGCAGTGGTATGAGAAGGGAGGTTGAAACTAGACACGTCTGTCTCTGCTGTTTATCAGCTGGGTGATCTTAGACAAATTACATGCCTCTCCAAGCCGCCATTCCCGCTCCGCCAGGCGCCTTGGGACTTGTGAAGGCTGGAGGTAATGCGTCTGGAGCTTCTAGATCAGCATCTGGGCCACGGTGGTCAGTCAATCAATCAATCAAGCTCTTCATGCAGGCAAAGAGGGAAATATTTTAGGCTAAATCCCTTTCGACAGCAGACTTCAAATTGGACATGTGGCCTTCAACACGTGTGTGCCCTCTCCTCCTGCTTGTTGGCAGAGTCACTGTTCTGGAGTGCCATGGATGTTTCGATAGGAAAGGGTTTCAGTGCCATTTACCAACAGGCTTAGCTCAACATTGCTGTATTAGGGTGCATTAAATTGTAACAAGACCTAATCATTTAGTGGCATGAATAAGGAAGTTTATTTCTTGCTCATAAAACTGTCCAGTGTGTGGTGTTCCCAGCTGGTTGGTGGCTCTGCTCCACAGGGTAATTCTGTGACTCAAGCTCTTTCCATCTAGCAGCTCTGCTCGATCTTAGGGCCTGTTGTCATCTGCGTGGTCCAAGTTGAGTCACCACATCCAGTTTCCAGCTGTTGGAAAGGAAAGGAGAAAATGGAAGAATGTAATGTGCACCTGCCCAGAAATGGCACACATCATTTCCACTAGTATTCCATAGGCTAGAATTTGGTCTCACAACCACGCCTAATGACGAGGGAGCCTGAGAAGAAGAAACAAGTTTTTTCTCTATCATAGTAGGTAAGGAGGAATTCTCCATTGGTGTCAAGGATCCTCTAGCAACTTCCTGATCTAAGTTCTAGAGCTTTAGCTCTGCTGAGGGCAGCTTCCTGCCAGAGCATGGTGGAACCCAGCTGGATACACTGCCCTGACTCTATCAGCCCCATCTCCACTTCCTCCACCATTCCTCCACCTTGATATTTCTGCTGTCAACCACTGTATCTCCCTTTTCTCCAACTCTTTTTTTTTTTTAAAGATTTTATTTTTCCTTTTTCTCCCCAAAGCCCCCCAATACATAGTTGTGTACTTTTAGTTGTGGGTTCTTCTAGTTGTGGCATGTGGGACACTGCCTCAGCACAGCCCAATGAGCAGTGCCACATCCACGCCCAGGATTCGAACCGGTGAAACCCTGGGCTGCCGAAGTGGAGCACTCGAACTTAACCATTCAGCCACGAAGCCGGCCCTCTTTCTAACTCTTGGTTAACTCTTCTTGTAAGTATGGACAATTAATTCCTAGTGGGACACCTGGCTCTTGCACCCTTAAGAGTGATAACAAAAAAGAGGTAGATACTATTATTACCCTCATATTACAGATAAAGAAGCTGGGGTATAGAACAATGAAGTAACTTGTCCATGGTTACTAGTCACAGGTGACACTTTGAAAAGGGACGTTTCAATCCCCTTTGCTGGGTAGGGATTTTATTCCAGAATCTGGCCAAGGAGCGTACTGTGAAAATGCTACTCTTGCCAAACTAGCAGCCTTGATTTGTGAAGATTTGCATAAATATTTTTTTTCCGATTTGCAGAAATATTCTTTGCTAACTGCTGTCTACCTTTTTGTCTATGCAGAATTGGTTTTTCTTTTTCCCTGATGGATAGAAGGCTTACATTTTTATGCAATAAAACCTGCTGATCTTTTCCTTTATGATTTTTTCTCCTTATTGCAGGCTTAAAAAAATCGTCCTCCATTGAGAATGATGATAAATATTTGATTTGAATTTTTTCCAGTTTTTCAATGTTTGATTTTTTATATTATTTACTCTTATCTGTCTTTGGTTTTGTCTGTGGCTGTGGAAAAATGAAGATTCCCATTGTATTTAGTTTTGAATCTGCCAGACAGAGGATTTATTTCAAACAGGCTTAATTGAAGAAACTTCATACCAGTGACTGACCACCAAGAAATCTATTCCATATTGATAGTGGTACAATTGCTTAATACAAAGCTAGCAAGGTTCTAGACAGTGGACTGATTTTCCCAAGGCACGTGAGTTTATTTGACAGTCGTAGTGAGTGTACAGGATGCTGTTCAGGCACTGGCCACGTGCCGTTCCTGGCTCGTGCACCCATCTCTCAGGTGCTGTGAGTTTGGGCTGCTAAGTATTTACAGCTGCCCCTTCTCCAAAGAATTGCCCTCAGCCCAAAGGGAGCCACCCCACCCAGGAAATTGCACCCACCCCCAGTGGTAACCACCTGCCAATGACTGATTGACACAGGGGTGCAAAAGGCTCTCCTCCTTGCGTCAAGGTGGGACCGACTCTGAGATGTGATTTGTTGCAGAGCTCCCCGTGGGATCATTCTGAAGCTCAACTCCAGCTGAGGCGCTCCCCTCGCTTAGCTCCTCCTGCCCGTCCTTCCCCTCACCCGCTGCCTGCTGAGTGGACTCCTTCATTAAACCGTGTGCACTGCAGTCCGTGTCTCAGGCTCTACTTCTAGGGAATGTGTAAGACAGTGAGAAAAGCCAATTTCCTATAACTAACAATCGAACAATCTAATTTATAGTCTAATATATAAAACATGTTTTACAAATTTTCTAGACATTACAGACTCAAGGTTAAGGGTTATATGTTTGAGAGTTTAAACAAACATGTAATAAATTGTTAACTATACTGGAGAGTTTTTACCCTTAAATATTGAAACTGTTGTGATCAGGATTCTGGGAGATAATAAGAATTTTTGAACTTAAGATATTTGATCTACCAGGATGATATTTATTGGTCCTTGTTATTCTGAGGTTTCTGGGGGTGTAAATATTCCCTAATCTCCTCTCATCAGCTTATGAGAAGGGTAACATAACCCCAGGATTTTGAATTCTTCATGGACCTTTTCAGTGAGATTTTCTTCTCTCAAGCCTTATCAGTGAACACCATGGAGCACTTACCCTCCGTCTCTTTGAGTTGTAGTCAAAGCTGGAGCAAAACATTTCCACAGTGGCGTGAATTGATTTTGTTCTTTAGCTTGTACGCAGCATCAGCTATGGAATAATACTTCCCTTCCCCCCATAATTATTATTTTCCGAGGAGAAACCACTTGAGTACTAGCATTTCATTTTCTTTTCCATCCCAGGCGTGGCCTCCAAGGATTTTGGCTGTGCTCTACTGCACGTCTGAAGAAGCAGAGATGCAGGGACTTGCTTAAAGTGGGAGGGCCCAGCTTCGTGCTCAGAGTCCCAAGTACTAAAGGTACTGTTGTTCCTTCCTGGCCCCCAGCAGCACCTCAGTCTCTTGTGTTTTCACGCTTGTGCACTCAGCCACCTATGTTTGTGTCATTGATCTGTCAAGCAATGACCCTTCCCTCAGTGCCACCATATTCTGTCTCACTCCATTGGTTTATTAAAAATGAACACTATACGCGCTGTGTTTTGAAAATGAACTCTAACACTCCTGGGCCTTACTTTGGGTTCCTCTCTCTGTTCAAACAGAACAGCTGGAAGGTGATTCAATATTGATTTATTCGCTTTTTTGATTTAGATTATTTCTCTTTGCCTGAGATCCCAAGGGTACTGTTCAAAAACCTTCTTAAGCTGCACCGTGGAGGAACATAAGAGGCGGGGGTTTGGGCAGGGGAGAGCTGAGGAGCAAAAGGGTTAGTTGAGGAAGGGGGCAGGGGAGAAGCAAGGTTAGTGATGTTCTTCAGTTGGCTGTTGATCTGAGTGCTGTTGCATTTCTCCCAGTCTAAACCTCTCTTCTCTACTGCTCATCCTCCAATCCACAGGGCTGCACAAAGAGAAGAGTATGGTAAAAGCTTCAAATTAGGCTTTGGAGTTAGTTACACCTGGCTTTGTACTCAGCGCTTCCTATCTGTTGACCTTTGGAAAGTTCCTTGTATGCTCCCATATCTTGCGAGGTGCAGTATATCATTTGGGATTTGTTTTAGGTGGATTCACGTTAGTTGGGCTTTTTCCAAAACCAGTTAGACTCAGATAAAGAAATTATCCTAAATTTTCAGATACCCCTGACCTTAATTACTTGGCCACTTGGTTTATGCTGCCAAGGCCCAGCATTTTTGAGGCAAAAAAGGGACATCTGGTCACCTTACCCCAACCCACAAGTCACTCACTCTTTCAAAGGCCCCTGCCCCAACACTGGACTCCCAGGGCTGTGGTTAGGGTCAAATGGCATGGTAGGAGATATAGGTACTATTATTACCAGCATCTCCATGTTATAGATATGTAAACTGAGACACAGAGAAGTTAGATAACTTGCCCAAGATCACACAGCTAGTAATTGACATAGTTATGGTTTGAACCCAGGCACAACTCACAACAGACCCAAATTTATAGTAAATAGTAAAAATGAAATAAAATTGTGGGACAATATTATTTTTTCTTATATTTGAGTTTAGGTCATTTAGTTTTTTTGCATCTAGGCAATTTTCTTAGAATGAATAAAGATACATTTATTCATAATATTTCTCCAAGATAGCAGGATACATAATCTTCCATACTCAAATTTCTCAATATGATCAAAACAAGAATCATTTTATAAAAATCATTTGAGGGCTTCATCGGTTTTCCCAAGAGCCTCTCCAAAGCCTCTGGTATTCGAATAATTTTCTTTTGAAGTGCCGGTGCAATTGGTTTGATCGTATTTGCATTGCAGACTGGCACAATTAGCAAAATGAGACGTACGAGGACCTATGCTCACATTAAAAGGAGAAATGTTGTTTGAGTGGGGACTAATTTGATTTTAGCGAATATTTTCGTCTCATGATGACCTTTGCTTCACTGTGCAACCTGACAAAGCAGGGACTTGGATAATGAAGCCTGGGCTAATGAGGGCCTGCTGGCATTTTGCAGACATTAACTATCCTGCCTTCCTTAGAGAATGGCTACAGCTTAGCTGATCTGATGAAGATCAGCTAGAGGCTATCTGGTGAATTATTGAGGCAGACAAACTCTCACATAGCCCCAACGATCCCTGCCTCTTAGCGTCTATGCTCTTGTGTAATTCTCTCCTTGTGAGTGTTACTGAACCAGGCTCGTTTTGCCTGCCACACAGTATGCCAATCACTGAGACACTAAGTTTTGCAGCAGAGAAAGTGTTTATTCCTTAGGCAGCCTGGTGAGGAGACAGGACAATAAGTCTCAAATTCACCTCCCCCAAAATGGGGATTAGGGGTATTTATGGGATAAAGGAGCAGGGTGGTCTGAAGTGTGGGGATAGACAGTTGGAGGTAAGGATAACTGAGGTAAGTGATGATCTGCGCAAGTGTAGTCAAGCTTCACGGCTCTTCATAGGACGCATGTTCACAAAACAATGGCGTTAGCATGATCTGAGGGTGGAGTTTTCGGCCCCCTGACATCAAAGGGTCACCTATAGGGCATTCGCAAAGGCTCAGTTGATGAGTCAGTGGTCTTAAACAGCCTGAATTGGATGAGGAGTGGACTCTCAGTTCCTGAAAAACAATTTAAGCACCTGTTACCATGGTGATCCCAGCGTCAGAGATGTTATCTATAGGGTGCGCTTTAGTAATGCATTATCTAACTCTTTTTGCAAACAGACAACTGAGTATAGTTAAAGCAAGTTGGTGCCCGGTTTCAAGCATGGGTGGGCCAAGTGACTTGCCTGTAACCAACAGATAATGGGATATATGTGATGACATGTACACTGGTATGTTACATAAGGTTGTAACACCCATCTTACTAACAGACCCTCTTCCTTGCTGGCTTTGATGAAGCAAGTTGCCATGCTGTGAGCTGCCTTAAGGAGAGGCCCACATGGCAAGAACTGAGAGTAATCTTCAACTGAGAGCCAGCGAGTAAGTGGGGCCCTCAGTCCAACAACCTACAAGGAACTGAATTCTACCAAGAACCATGTGAGCTTATCAGTGGGTCCTTCCCCAGTCAAACCTTGAGATAAGACTGCAGCCTTGACCAAGACTGTGATTGCAGCTTTCAGGTGAGACTCTAGAGTAGAGGACCTGACAAAGCCATGCCTGGACTCCTGACTACGGAAACTGTGAGATAATAAATGTATGTGGTTCTAAGCTACTAAGTTTGTAGTAATTTGTTATTGAGCAATAGATAATTAACACTACTATCATATTCAGAATCACTGGGTCATTGATTCCAATATTTCTTGACAGAATCCCATGTGCAGAACGCTGCACTATCTCTGGGGGTGCCTCAGTGAACAAGAGAGAAAATGGTGAACAAGAGATCTTCATAGAGCTTACAATCTAATGAACTGGATGACTGTGATATTGTGATTTGTATCAAGAAATATATGTTTGGCCTTCATCCCTGGTTTCTGGCACAAAGCTCCTAAAAACACTTGGAATTTACTGAGTGATAGGAGCATCTTTTGTTATTCATAAGGAGCCCCTTTTGAGCACACATGAGTTTGTGCTAATGAGGTGACAGGGTGGGACCCCTAGAAAGCCTGAGGATGGGGATGGCCACCAGAAAGACCAAGTGATTAAAAGGTTGGAACTTGCAGCTCCACCCACCGACCTCTGGGAAAGGGAAGGATGGGGGCCTGCAGATTAAGCTCTGTAAAAACTGTTGAACAACAAGATTTGATGAGCTTCTGGGTTGATGAACATATTTACATGCTGGCAGGATGGAGCACCCCAGTTCCATGAGGACAGATGCTCCCAAGCTTGGGACTCTTCCAGATCTCGCCCTATGTACCTCTTCATCTGACTGTTCATCCGTATCCTTTATAATAAACTGGTAAACATAAGCAAACATTTCTCTGAGTTCTGTGAGCTGCTCTAGCAAATTATTTGAAGTGGAGGAGGGGGGTCATGGAAATCTCCAATTTATAGCTAGTCAGTCAGAAGCACAGGTGACAACCTAGACTTTCTATTGGCATCTGAAGTGCTGGCAGCCTTGTGGGCATGAGCCCTTAACCTTGGGTCTGAGGCTATCTGCATGTAGACAGTGTCAGAATTGAGTTAAATTTGTAAGATGCCCAGTCATTGTCTGCTGAGAATTGCTCATTGGTGTCAGAAAAAACACATCAGAATGACATTAAACAAATAATTTTTATGTGAATTCTGCACTTTAATTCTACTGTCAGCATTCAGGTCAGGAACCAGTATCATATGTCAACTTGGGCAAATGGCTTAGCTTCTCTGTGCCTCAGTTTCCTCATCTGTAAATGGGGATGATGATAGATCCTATGTCATAGGATTATTGTGAAAATTAAGTAAATTAATATATACAAAGCATTTTGGTTTATTATTTTAGTATGGAGGGATAGTTCCAGAGTCTTCCACCTAACCCTTCCTACCATAATGACATTCACATCACAGGTCAGGGAGCCAGTGTAAGCATTCTGCCAGTACTCCAGCTACAAATAAGCACTCAAGAACTGAGGAAATAACTTTAGGACGGGTTCAAGGATCACTAGGATCACTATGAATGGGCCTGCTGTGAGTGAGTCCGACTCTCACCTGTTTTCCGTAAACCTCCATACACCCCCCTGAGAACCACGGGTGACATTTGGAGCCTCCAGGGATTAACCTTGGCCAGGAGATAATAATAATCCCAAAAGACCTGTGTAAGTGCCTTTTCCCAGGGCTCAGTTGCCCCGGTAAATGGCTCCAAGTGCCTTTATTAAAGGAAAGGAGGAGGGCATCAGCATACACTGTGGTGCCATCACAGCGTTGTTCCTCAAGAACATCTGGTCTCCCCTTTATTCAAGGGGGTCTGGGTGTGGAAAGTGGCTCACGTGTGGAATTGGGTAAATGACTGTGATTGTCCATCATCGTGACTAAAGTCAGTCCTCTGATCCCCAGACTTAGATTTTGTTGTTGTTGTACAAATTAAGTAACACTTTAGTGCCCATGTATTTCGGCCCTAAAGACCCTACGGTCTATTGGACATCCTTGAATATCCCTTCTGATAATCACAGCTAAGCCTTCTGCTTATTTCAGGAATCACAACCTGCCTGTCTCTCCAGGAAACCTTTGTCTTCGGAAGTATCTCCCGCTCTCACCCCTGGCCTACAGAGGGCAAGTACTGTTCAAGAATGCTAATACTCCTCCCATCAGTGTTTTGGTTTTTTTGTGTGAAGTCGAGTGAGTAGATCAGGTATTATAAATCCACTCAAATGTTCCTGTTTCCTTAAGTCTTTGGATTCCCTTCTCTATATTACATCAAGGAATGTGTGGCATCTGAACTTCACAAGCACAGGCCACCACTGAGACTCAGTTTCAGACAAAAAGCAAGAAGTTTAAACCTCTTCCAGTTGTTTAGTCTAGCTAATGGAATCCAGAATTTTTGGTAAGGGCACCTATATGACGAATTTGACCTGATCTAAAATTGTATTCTTCTCTTCCCAACACTCTCAAAATTCTTTCCCATAATCTTACGATGCTTTTGGTGTGTAAGCCCTTTCTTCCCAGGTTTGATTTTGATTTCAGGGCGTGCTAGAATCTGACTTTAGCTATGGGTCTAGAGTCAGTGAACAGAGGCAGGGGTGGGCCAGGAAGACACTCCCTTGCCAGATGATCATTCAGTGAACTCCTTAACAATGTCGTTGAACAAGACAGGGCCAGCCTCATCAGAATGGGAGGAAGGGCTATTTTCGTTGGCCCAGGAAGCTCTGAGAGTTTTGGGGCTTTTAGATTCTTGGGGTTATCTGACACCTCCAAAATACCTCCATTCCTGTACTCAGGGGAAGAGCCACTTTTTCCAATAAATGTCCTGAAAGACTCGTGAGACTGAATTCAATCTACTTCGTAACTCATCAGTCTCCAGGCTCCGTCTCTGCCCCTGATTTTCAGCTTCATTAGCCCTGTGCCTGCGTGAGATAAAAAAGAGTACTCTATTTTAGAGAAGTCATAGAAACATCCTCATTCACTGATCATGCTTTGAAGTGAGAATTTAAGTCCCTAAGCCTGTGATTTTTTTCTTTAAATTTTATCATGCAATTAGACAGAACTACTCACCTCGTAGCCTCTACATTCCTCCCTCCTCTGTCCACCAGAGCCTTGCTTTCACTGGGCATTTCTTCCATGTGACTGTAGGTGATAATTTTGGTGTTTTGCCACTGGTGCCATGGACTCCTTCCAGCCCAACTCACGATATAATCAAAATGCAGTGTGATATTTACCTTCTACCAGCTCCTTAAACTTCATTCAGGGTTGGAAGAAGAGAAGATGATCTGCCTCTACACCTGGATGAAACTTCTGACAGCTTCTATGGCTTCTCTTTCCCTCCCTGCTTCCCCTCTACCTGCCTTCTGTCATTTTCTTTCTCTCTGAGGGCTGAAGGTAGGATAGAGATTAGAGAGAAAGCGGTAAGTGAGTTATGATGTCGTTGGACATTCTTCCTGGCTGCTTTACTCTGACTATGTGACATCCAGGCTTTTTTCTTTGGCCCTGCCAGAAATTCTAATTAATACCAAGTAATAAATTTCTACTGAAACTAACCAGAGTGGATTCTTTCCCCGAAAGACATGCCCAGGCATTGGGAATCTCATTGACGAGGTGACTTGGTTAGATTTGAAAGCAGTAAGGATGAGATTCAGGTAAAACACTGGCACCCAGCAGCAAAAACGTCACTAAAGCTATTGTGATAGAAGTTAGGATGATACTATTCCTGCCTCAGTTTAGATGAATGCATCAACAGATTATACCTTGCAATGCCAAAATTACAGTGAGACCAACCTCCCCCTCCCCAACCTCACCGTGCCACCTGGATTTATAACGGGAGTGAAGAACAACCTGTTCCACATCTCCTGGGGTTCTCAGGGAAGTCAGGGATGTAAACAGGGTCAGAGAGAGGCTATGGAGAAGAAGGCTGAGATTTTTTTTGAAGAGGATTTGGCTCTGGTTTAAGTCCTCTCCCCTTTGGACAAGGGGCACAGATACTATCTCTCAACTCCAGGCCTAGTGAGGGGGCCTCCAGCAGGCCACCAGGAAAGCTTTGAAATGTGTTCCTTGCAATTGGAAGACACAAAAGACTAGGGTCCAACCAATGACTAAGAAAGCTCAGCCAGGATGTGGACTGGAGTCCCGCTGCACCAACAAAATACGGGATGCTAGGAAGGGCTGGCTAAGCGCTTTGGAGATGGAGGAGCCAGGAGGGCTGCTACGTGGAATTACTGGGCACTCCCAGACTCTGTTGGGCCAAGGGATGAGGAGATTTCCCATGATTACACGCGGGTTACACTGGAGAAGGCCTCGGGTCCTATCCAATAGACCCTCTTAGAAGGACCTCAGCAGAAAGAAGCCAAACATGCACAGCTGGATATCCAGGGGCTGAGGAAAGAGCTGAAAGAGACCACTCAGAATAGCAAGACATCCACCTGAGTCAAGGGGACTGCAGGAGAGGGAGCCTGGAGAGAGAGGATCAGCTTGAGCCATCCTACAGGCCCCACAGGAGTCCCCAGCGTTAATCGTCTGCAAGGCCCAGAGAACAAGAAGCCACCAGATCAAACGTCCATTACAAACTCTTACGAAAAAAAGTTTATGGTCCCAATCAATAAACTTTTGAACTATATAAAGCAAACGAATAAACAGAAAAACGCTCTTATGTATCTTTTGAATTTTGTACTATTGCATATAATACTTGTTCAAAATATAAATTAAGAAAAATTCCAACTCTTTTCTTATCCTCACTCCCCTTAGGCTATTGGGATCTTCCTAACGTCTTGCCTTGTCATTGTTCTTCAACATTGGTGATGCTTTTGATTGACCCTTTGATAGTCTTTGATCTCAGTCCTTCTAATGATATAAAGAGAAATGTGGTAATTTATTTAAAACATTTAGCACAGTCCTTGGCACATAGTAGGTAATGGACTCTGGCAATCCTCCCATTTCTCCTCTCCCTAATATTTATTGCCTAAGGTTATTCAAGTCTTGATTGTAAAGAACTCATTGAAACGTAGTAGGTGCATTTGAGGGGTTTTCCAGCTCACGTTCTGCAACTTAAACATGGGCATTGTGATACTGTGATTTATAATAAGAAATGTATATTTGGTCTTTGTCTTCCTTTCTGTCACTGGGCTCCTAAAAGTCTTGGAATTTCCTAAGTGACGAGAGCAATAAAGGTGTCTTGATATTCATAACAAACCCCTTTCCACCAAACACGGGTTTATGTTAATGAGGTGAATTTTGGAAAGCACCTAAGGAGGGGGGCTGGTTGCCAGGGGAACGGATTATGTGATTAGAGGGTTGAAACTTTCAGTCCTACGCACCCTCCCTGCCCCCCACGCCCCACACCCCTGCCCCCCTCACCACTGCCCCGTGACCTCGGGGAAGGGAAGAGGGGCAGGAGGTCGAATCATTTGCCAAAGGCCAATTATTTCATCAAGTATACCTATGTAATGAAGCCTCCATAAAAACCCACAAGGATGGGGTTCAGAGAGATTCTGGGTTGGTGAACACGTGGAGGTGCTGGGAGAGTGTTGCCCCTGGAGAGGGCATGGAAGCGCCACACTCCTCCCCATATACCTTGCCCTATTGCATTTCTTCCATCTGCTTGTTCCTAAGTTATATCCTTGTATAATAGACCAGTAATCTAGTAAGTACAATGTTTCTGTGAGCCACTGTAGCCAATTAATTAAACCCAAGGCGTGAGTCATGGGAACCTCCAATCTATAGCCAGTTGGTAAGAAGCACAGGTGACAACCTCGCCTTGCAATTGGTGTCTGAAGTTGGGGTGGGGAGAGTCTTTTGGACTGAGCCCTAATGGGATCTGATGCTATCTCCACGTGTCAGAACTGAGTTAAATTGTAGGGCCCAGTTAGTGTCTGCTGAAAATTGGAGACTTGCTTGGTAGTGCTGAAGAAACCATAGTAGAGACACTAATCCAAGCTAAACCATTAGACTTTTTTCTAGAGAAGGGGTTAGATGCTTGAGAGAGAAGATCACGTATAAACGGGATTAAAGGTGGTACCAAAACAGCCCAAAGATACACACCCTAGCTAAAGAAAGGAGGAGCAGAACCTGGGAAGCTGTATAGTCATCCCGGTGGTGAATATGGGCTCTCTAGTCAGGTTGCCTCAGATCCCTGCCCTGCCACTTACTGACTGTGGGGTCTTAGGCAAGGCACTCAAGCTCTGCAAGCTTCCATTTCTTCATCTATGAAATAGAGATAACAAAGGATTCTATCTCATTCAGTTTTGCTAATTGCTTTGGATGATTCCTATCATCTAGGTAATTTGATTTCTTGATTTAGTTTACCTGAAAGTTTATGTTTGAAAAACATTTCAATTCCCCAAGTCTTCATTCTCCAGTGAACTAAGGATCCTGCATTGCATGTCTCCTGGGTGTTGTAGAATATCTGTAAACATAGTTAAGATGTTTTAAAAGAAGATTTTAGATCAGCTTTAATTTAAAACTCAGTATCTCATCACTAAAAAGAAATGGAAAAGAGCCTGAAGATCACCAAAGGTGTATAAGTGTGAAGTCTAGTTTAGCTCAGAGTTTTCTTAGAGAGAAAGTTTCTCTTTAAGGCTAGGTTGTCATCCATTCCCTGGGTGAATTGATTTGCTATGTTGTTCAGTAGGGTTAATCCCAAGCAGGAATAAGAAAGTGTGTCATTTCACAATTGGGTCAAGCACTTCATGTGAAATACAGAACTAAAAGTAAGCTTATGAAAATGTCTGTCTACAGTCGTACATTGCTTAACAATGGGGACAGGTTGTGAGAAATGCGTCATTAGGTGATTTTGTCATTGTGCGAACATCACGGAGCGTGCTTACACAAACCTAGATGGTATAGCCTACCACACACCTAGGCCACATGGTGCTAATCTTATGGGCCCACTGTCATGTATGTGGTCTGTCGGTGACTGAAATGTCATTATATGGCACATGATTCTACTTCTTTCCCAACTGAGCTCAAGGCAAGATCTCTGTGGCTAACTACCCACAGACCGTGATTTTATAAAGGTGACATTCAGACCTATAACCCTGGAATATAAGCTTTCTGTGGTCCCATTCTACTTTACTGAATTAATAGAAAAAATCTCACCATGCTAAATTATAAAGTATTTCTTTTAGTAGATGCCATTTCATAAATACCTTGTGAGTTGTAAAGAAGGCTTTGAAGGAAAATCCCACAGGTAATTTCATTTTAGTTTTCTTGGTTATTGTTTTTTAATTTTATTCTTTTCAAGGAAGATTGGCCCTAAGCTAACATCTGTGCCCATCTTCCTCTACTTT
This sequence comes from Equus quagga, assembly GCF_021613505.1. Classification (NCBI taxonomy): domain Eukaryota; kingdom Metazoa; phylum Chordata; class Mammalia; order Perissodactyla; family Equidae; genus Equus; species Equus quagga. The sequence continues at coordinate 26,050,773 of NC_060285.1, forward strand.
ATATGTGGGATGCCTGCTACAGCAAGGCTTGATAAGTGGTGTGTAGGTCTGCGCCTGGGATCCGAACCAGCAAACCCTGAACCACCAAAGCGGAGCGTGCAAACTCAACCACTACACCACCAGACTGGCCCTATTTTCTTGGTTATTTTATTCCTTCACTTTTTAATTTTTTAAAGTAAATGTAATGCTATGAATCTGAATTTTCTGATTTCCTTGGCCTGTGGGTTGAAATGGGAACACATTTATGGTGATAACTCACATTTTGCCGAATTTATTTCACATCTTCAAGTTTCAGAGCCTTGACTCCCCCCATTCAAGTCTTACTCAGTTATTTTGGGGAGGCCCCAGTGAGTATATTGCAAACGAGTCTGTCCACTACAGTTAGCAAGGGGTGTTCATGCTGTCTTCTTCCTGTGCTCTGACCACCTCCCCACAGCTGTTGCCCACTGAGCCATTTGAAGATGTGCATTTCCACAATCCATACAGCTTGTGTCCACAGGGATAAGGCTGAGGATTGTGCCACGAATGCCAGCTTCCAGTGATCCCCAGCCAGCCAACCCTTGTGATGCCAGAACAGTTCCATGCACCCTGGAATGCTAAATGTGCAAAGCTGGGCTGCATCCCTCACAGAAGAGAGCGAAGGCCCTGCCCTGTGTGGTACTTTGTCACTTGGGCACAAAAGCTGTGCTTCTTTTGGAGGGAAGCTGTGTAAGACAGAGGCTTCATCATCTGTTTGTGGCTTCTCTTGCTGCGCTGCTCAGACACGGATCGCTAAGACTGGCTGGGCAGTCCTCCCTGTCTATTCCCTCTTCCTGTGAAGGGACTGCTTGCTTCCTCTCATGCAAATCATCTCATGTAAATAGATGCCTCTTCTTTCAGTTCATCAGTGCATTTGTTGGAACTCTTTTGGTTTCAAATAACAGACATCAACTTGAGGCAGCAGAAGCGACTAAAGGGACTGAATTATAAAGCTCTTGGAGTGTCTGGTGAAATGAAATGGCAGGACTGCAGCTGGGCCTCCAGGAAAAAACAGGGCACTGAAAAGCTATCAGGATGGTCCCTGTCTTTTCCTGGTCCCCACACCACTAGGGGAAAAACATGCCTGTCCATAGGCTTTGCTGGGGAAATGCAGTGAACTGGCCATTTCTGAAGCATAAGGTGACGGTGAAGGTGGAGATTAGAGAAGGGGCTTGGTGTAGATTTCAGAGATGTGGGTGAGGGCCAGATCTAGGATGATTTTAACAAGTGGGAACTTGATCCTGAAGGCAATGAATGCCAGAGCCACTGAAGAGAGTGGAGTAGAGCCAACAAATGTCTATTATAGTTAGATCAGGCTGGTAGTATTCAGAGAATAGATTGGAGGGAGCAAGCCCAGAGTCAGGTAGAGTAGTTAGGACACTATTGCAATATGTAGTCTTGGAAGGAACTTCAGAAGTTATGCTGGGAGCAGCAATAGAGAGGGAGAGATGGACTGCAAAACAATTTAAATGATAGAATCCACAGCACTTGGCCACAGATTGGCTCTAAGGAGAGGGAGGAAAATCCTAAAATGATTGCTGGGTTGTTGGCCTTGAAGACTGGGTAAATGGTGGTGATATGGACTGAGATGGGGGCTATGGGAGAAGGGGGAGATTTTGTCTGGGGAAGATGTAATGGCATGCTTTCCGCAGCCTGGCTGGGACCAACCTGACTGTGCACACAGCAAATGAAGTCAACTTTGCATTGTTGAGTCGGGGCGGCCTAAAGGATGCTCAAGGGGTGACGTCTAGGAAGCCGCGAACATTGAATCCTGTCACTCTGGGAGAGGCAGCACTGGAGATTTACAGCAGACCTGGGACTCATCAGTATAAAATATGGTCGTTCAATCACGATACTGAATAATATGACCCAAGGACAGCGTATAGTAAGAATAGCAGTTGACACAGGATGGAAGCCTGGAGAACGCCCAGCATTTAACGGGAGAAGGAGGAGGGGATTGAGGAGGAAGAGGCCCAGGAAGGAGATAATTAGCAGTGTTAAACACAACAGAGAATGTCAATGAGATGATTAAAAGATGTCCGTTCATTCATTTATCCATAAAATATTTGTTCAGCACCCACTATGTTCAGTATGCTGTAGCAGCTAAGAGCTCAGGCTCTGGAGCCAGGATGCCTTAGAAACAAGATAGTATAATGTAATATAATAGTATAATAAATGCTATTATTATCATCTATCAGCTACTCTTCTGGACTCGAGGGATATAGCTGAGAACAAGACAGACTAAATCTCTGCTCTTATGGAATTTTCCGTTCTATTTAGAGGTAAGGGAGTACAGGCCAACTAAAAACCAACAAGAAAATGACAGACAAGTGCTAAATAGAAAATAAAAGGATGATATGATGAGAGTGACGTGGGACAAAGAGAGGAATGAGAAAGAGAAGGCCTTTCTGAGGAGGTGACATTCATGCTGGACCTTGAATGTGAGGTAGGGATGAACCCTGAGAAGATATAAGGGCAGAGAGTTCCAGGTAAAATGTGAACAGACAATGTGAACAATGTGAACAATGACCCTAAGACAGGAACAGGTTTGGTGTGTCCAAGAAAAAGAAAGAACCCACATTTATCTGACGTCACAGCCCATGATCTTTTCACTATACCTCATTGCCTTTCTGATGCAAGTCATATAAATAAAGCCACGGGGAAATAGGAAGCCCTAAAATTGGTGTGGCAGATACTAAGTTGGCTCACTCAACACGTTCTAACCTCTTTCTGTCCAGAAAGCTAAAAAGTGCATTCTTAGACTCCTTGTAGCTAGATTGAAAAAAATTTTTTAAGGCTTTTTCTTTTTTCTCCCCAAAGCCCCAGTGCATAGTTGTATATCCTAGTTGTGGGTCCTTTTAGTTCTTCTACATGAGCTGCGGCCACAGCATGGCAACTGACAGATGAATGGTGTGGTTCCGAGACTGGGAAGCAAACCCAGGCCACTGAAGTGGGAGAATGCTGAACGTTAACCACTAGGCCATCAGGCCTGGCTCTCGATTGAAACTTGTGACATAGTTTCTGCCAACTTGTGAGACACAGATGCAAGATGGCGGCTGAGCCCAGAGAGAGGGAGTCGATTCTCTGCTCAGCTGGGCAGTAGAAGCCCTCGGTTCTTCTGGGGCACACATTAACAGCTCCATCTTGTGGGAGAGCATCTTTTTCTGGCTGCATTGTTTCTGACCGAGTAGCATTCAAGCCTGGTTCTCTGGTCTTCCCAAAGTTTTGTAAGCTCTTTAGTTCCTTTCAAGTGTTTATTTCTGCTTAAGCCAGCTAGAGTGAATTCTGTTGTCTGCAACAAAGAACCTCAATTTATATAATTCCCTACTAATCCTGAAATCTCATCAGCCACTCAGCCTCTTCCCCCATCCCCCTGCTCTATACCATTCTTCTTTGGTAGATCTGCCTGTGTCTAAGAACAGGTGTATCAACCCCACTCCAGAACTGCCTCTCTTCAGCTGAGTCATCCAAGATGATTTGTCAAGACTTAAGATGAAAACAATCATCACAAGATGATATAAAAACAGGTAGAGAATAATAATGACTAGGAAAATAATAATAACAATAACACAGTAGTTATTCGTTTAACGAGTGCTTACTAGATGCTAGGGAATAAAGTAAGAGAATTACATGCATTGCCTAATTTTATCCTCAAAGTCCTATGAAGCATGTATCGTTATCATGCACTTTTAAAGATGAGAGAACTGAGACCCAGAGAGGTCAAGTGACTTTCCCAAAGGCACACAGCTAGTAAATGGTGGAGGCAGGATTTCAACCTCTCGTCTAACTCTAGAGCCATACACTTAAAACCATGGGCTTGCTGTGTGCTGGACACTGAAACAAATGTTATCTTATTTAATCTGCTCAATGGTTATGTGAGGTGGATACTATTTTTCCAACATAATAGATAAGGAATTGAGTCTCAGAAAGACCAGGTAATCTGCTCAAGGTTCCAGGGCTCTTAGTGATAGAGCCACAAGCTGAACCAACATCTTCTGCCCCGAGGTCTAGGGTTCTTTCTGCTAAACCACACCTTTTCTTCCAGTTGAACTCACTAGTCTTAGGATTGAATTCAGCTGCATATTAGAGAGCCAGAAATAATAGTAGCTTAAGCAAACATGGGTGATAAAAAAGGATCAGAAGTAGGCAGTCTAGGCTAGTATGGAGGCTCTATAAAGGCAGGAACCCAAGTTCCTTCAGGCTTTCCATCCCACCAACCTTAAGGTGTAGCCTCTATTCTCGTGGTCTAAGACAGCTGCTGGAGCGCCAACTCTCATAATCATGTTCCAAGCAGTAGGGTAGAGGAAGGAACATAGAAAAAGAAAGACCAAATGACGCAATCTAGCTATCTTTTTTTTTTTTTTTTTTGAGGACGATTAGCCCTGAGCTAACATCTACTGCCAATCCTCCTCTTTTTGCTGAGGAAGACTGGCCCTGACTAACATCCGTGCCCATCTTCCTGTACTTTATATGTGGGATGCCTGCCACAGCACGGTGTGCCAAGCGGTGCCGTGTCCGCACCTGGGATCCGAACCGGTGAACCCCGGGCCGTCGAAGCGGAACATGCGCACTTAACCGCTGAGCCACCGGGCCTCCCCGATCTAGCTATCTTTAAAGGTTCCCCAGAAGCTGCTACATTTTACTTCTGCTTACATCTTGCTGGCCAGAACTAAATCACATGGTCATAGCTAATTCCAAAGGAGGCTGGGAAAATAGATCTTTCTTGAGGGCAGCCACGTCCCAGCTAAAAATGATGCATCCTTTACTAAGGCAGAAGGAAAGTGGATATTGGAAGAGGCAGATAGTAAGCGCTGCCCATCCCCTTTTGGTGTGAATCTTTAAAGGCTACTGTAGCTGTTAGGGTCCTAGCAGAAACAGATGGCACACTCAGAAGAATTTAAATGAAAATAAATTAATGGAGAGATTATTTTCAAAGGTTTGGGAAAGATTAAGGGAACTGTGCATGGACGGTGAGATATCCAGAAGCTAGAAACAGAAGGAAGTTGCTACCACCCCTAGACCCAAAGGGAGAGCGGCCAGAGAGTAAAGACCCCAGCCCCCTATCCTCCCCTCCTCCTCTCTTCTGCAGGCAGCTCCCTGGGTCTACCCTGAGGGCGTGGGGGCCTGGGCGATGCAGCCCTAGCGACCAGACTTCTGGGGGCCTAGAGCAGGTAGGGGAGGGCAGAGGATGCTGTGCATCAAATGGGGACTATTCTGCATGGTCACCTCTGCAGGTGCCACCAAGCCTTATGTCTTTCCATGTACCGGGGCAAGGTGGCTGGCCCTTATGATGAGAAGAACTGCAGCAGTTCGAGTTCAAGGAGAGATGGAAGCTTCCAGTAAGGGTACAGGAGGGGGGCGTCCCCAGCTGTGGCTTGGAGATGTTGGAGGAAGGCTCTGTCAACTCAAGACTCAGTGCAGAAACGACACCACCACCTGCCTTCTCTTTGGCCAAAGAGGGCAAGGAAAGTTACCTGCTTTTTCTCTTTACTCTGTTTTACAGCTGCTGAGCGAGCTGCAAACAGTGTGCAAGAGTGAGTGGTTGGGTGGCTGCTTGGAACACAAATGCCCATGTGCATGCTTCTAAACCTCCCCATGTAGACAAGGGAACGCGAATGTCCATGTGCATACTTCCAGACCTCCTCATGCAGAGAGGGGAACGCAAACGCCTGTGTGCGTGCTTCTAAACCTCCCCACGCA
>NC_060285.1:26356500-26472767 GCF_021613505.1 Equus quagga
CAGTATATAGTCTGTAGCTGGAAAACATAAAAAAATAATTTTTTTTCTTGGCAAATTAATATGATTATGTACACATACTAACCCACAGATGCTCGTCCTCACGCCTTCCGTGTGCTGTCCCCCCACCTGAGTGGAACAATCACTGCAGAGGTGGAAGGACAACAGCAACACACTGGATCCCTCGCTTGGGAATTAACCCCAATAACACACGACTCAGCCATCCGTGAAGTAGTGACATTTGCACATATTTGAATTGGCAGTGGTCTGAGGATTCTCACTTGTTTAGAACAATAATAACTATCACATGTCTATAGTTAACAATACTGTATTTCATATTTGAAAGTTGCTAAGAGAATAGATCTTAAAAGTTCTCATCACAAGGGAAAATAATTTTGCGACTATGGTGATGGATGTTAACTAGAATTATTGTGGTGATCATTTCGAAATACAGATCTTCCTTGATTTACAATGGCTTCTGTCCCAATAAACCCATTACAAGTTGAAAAGATTCTGAGTTGAAAATGCATTTAATATATCTTATCTACTGAACATCATAGCTTAGCCCGGCCTACCTTAAATGTGCTCAGAACACCTACATTAGCCTACAGTTGGGCAAAATCATCCAACACAAAGCCTATTTTATAATACAGTGTTGCCTATCTCGTGTAATTTATTGAATACTGTACTGAAAGTGAAAAATAGAATGGTTGTGGGTACAGAATGGTTGTCAGTGGATCAGTGGTTGACCCTGGTGACCATGGGCTGACTGGGAGCTGCCATGCCCAGCATCGTGAGAGAGGATCGTCCCACGTATCGCTAGCCTCAGGGAGAGATCACAATTCAAAATCTGAAGTACGGTTTCTGCTGAATGTGTATTGCTTTCACACCAATGCAAAGTCCAAATATCGTTATATCAAACCATCATAAGTTGGGGACCATCTGTTTTTACAAATATCAAATCATTATGTTGTACACTTGAAACTAATCTAATGTTATATGTCAATTATATCTCAATAAGAAAACCAGTATCTACCATAAATGAGAATGTATTAGGCACCAGGCACTGGGCTTTTCTTGCATGATCTCATTTAAGCAATATAACTCCATAAGATAGATACTATTATTATTATCCTTATTTTACAGTTGAAGAAACTCAAACTAATAGGGGTTAAATGAGTTGTTCAAGATTACCCAGCTAGGAGGTAGTTCATCCAGGATCAGGCTGTTATCTGTCTGACACTAAAGCCCAGGTTCTTAGCTCCTGTCTTTCTGGAAGCCCGAGCAATCCTATCTGGATGGAAGAGAACTGGGTCATATATTCTGACACTTTCCATTCTCATCTGAGCATGGTGCTGACATGGCGGGTGGTCAGAAAAGTGAGTCTACCCCTCTGTTAAATCTTAAGATCTTATAATGAGGCAAATACTTAATAACTCAAGTAGTCAAAATGAATATAAGACAACCTCAATGTTAGAGATCTTTGGGGCATCAAAAGTCCAGATTAATGTACAGAGTCCAGAGCTATCCCCAGCTCTGAGATCTGCAGGAACCCGGTGCTGGTGTCAGAGGGAAGTTTGTACAGGATGGAAATGTAACAGGATGATGTGAGGTGAACAGGATTATCCTCCCAAGCTCCTGGCTTAAGAGTATGGATGGATCCTTCTCCTGCTCACAAGCCCTTGAGTTTGGGGGCTGTAGAGTTGCAGGAGGATGGCCATGTGTTGGGCAAAGAGAGGTGTGTATTGGAGAAATGCTGCACGCGGCCGTGAGCTGGGGGTTAGCTGGAAGAGGAAGCCAAATTTCTCAAGGGACCAGAAGCTGCTTGGCACTGAGTGCCAGGGCAGGCCCCGCGGCCACTTGGTCAGCCAGAGCGAACGACAGTGCTGCCACAGGCAATCACAGAAGAACATATCCCATTCTGCCTTTTCTTCCTCTTCCCCCAAAGGGAAGGAGTGGGGTGGGAGTGAGTAGACCGCAGCTGCACTCCCTTCCCCACCCCCCCCAAATCTTCAATAGCCTATGGCCTAGTCTACGATAGAGGCAAGGAGGAAAGCTCTGAATCAAATATAAGATTGAAATTTTACACTAAACGGAGCTGAATCTTGATAATGAGAGAGAAACTGTTTTGATAACTAAAATGATGAAAAGTTATAGCATCAGACTAGGATACATATGGCTAATGGAGCCTGCTACCCAGTGGGAAAGGTACATTCCACGAAGCATAACTGATAGATTTGGGGAAGGAAAAATCCATTTCGTGTTTATCCCCCCAGAGAATTGACGATCTTCACTAAACCTGTTACTCAAAGGAAAATCAATAAATATTATATATTCTGCCACATGTGAGAGACTGCAGCCTGCCGTTTAACACTGCACAGTTAGAGCCTGCGTGTGCGAGGGACACACGGCTCTCCAGGACTTTGTTCTTGCAGGATGATTGGGGACCTCAAATAATGGTGGAAGAAACCAAGGATTTCTCTTCTTATCAAGATTGTAATTATAGGGACCGGCCAGGTGGCGCAGCGGTTAAGAGTACATGTTCCTCCTTGCTGGCCCAGGGTTCACTGGGCCAGATCCCGGGTGTGGACATGGCACCGCTTGACAAGCCATGCTGTGGCAGGCGTCCCACATATAAAGTAGAGGAAGATGGGCACGGATGTTAGCTCAGGGCCAGTCTTCCTCAGCAAAAAGAGGAGGATTGGCAGCAGTTAGCTCAGGGCTAATCTTCTTCAAAAAAACAATCATACACACTTAACAAAATATTTTTTTAAAAAAAGATTGTAATTATAACTCTTTCTTCTGCTCTCACAAGTGCTAGGTTAGAACATTCATCTTCTGAAGTGCCCTCCCTCTGTTCAAAGACTTCTGCCCTCTGAGAGTTCTGGATTGATCCCCACCTGTATCTCCCTCGTGAACTTTGAGAGCTCACCTTGAGCCCTGGGCTTCAGAAGGGCTATATAGTATGAACTTAATTTGCAGACATAATGATGATAACTCACCCAACCGTGAGTTCTTTCCACCCCTTCACTATATAGACTGGGGTAGTGCAAGAACCCATAGACAGACACATCCACAGGAGAAGGCTAGAGCCCAGACATAGACCCAAGGACTATATGCTAATCCACTCTGTGATAAAAGATGACATCACCAATCCACAGGAAAAGGAAAGAACATTCCATAAAAAGTGCTTGGATAATGGATTAACTTACATGTAGAAAAACAACCATTTAATTCTCACTTCACATCCATCAATTTCTAATGGATCAAAGACTTAGAGGTAATAAATGAAAGAATAAAATGTAAAAGGAAACCTAAGTGAATATTTATCAGACCTTGGATTGGGGAAGGATTTTAAAAGCTTAACAACAATAAAGAAATCACATAGGAAAAAATGATAACTTTGAATATATAAAATTTCTAAATGTATACCAAAAAACAATGTAAATACAATCAAAAGGTATGGTAGTAACATGGCCCATTAATCCCCCTTGCACCAGCTGACAGCAAGCCAACAGCCACCTTGTGAGTGAGACCATGCTACAACATCTGTTCCCCGGCCATGCCACCAGCTGGTATCGGATGCATGAATGAGCGTAGCTGAGATGAGCCACACCTGGTCCGGGACATCAGCTACAGCCTGCTGACCCATAGATTTGTGAGCATTAGTGAATGTTTTTTGGTTTAGAACACTAAGTTTTAAGGCAAATTTAAGTTGTTATGCAGAATTAGATAAATGGTACAAAAGGGAAATGACAAATTGGAACAAATATGTCCAAGAAATATGAAAACTAAAGAGTAAAATCTTTAGTATGTAATGAGGTCTTATAAATCAATAAGAAAAACATCTGCCATAGAGAAATGGATAGAGGATGTGAGCAGACAAGTCATTAAGAAAGAATGAGAAATGGCTAATAAACTAATGAAAAAATATTAAACCTCACAAAAGTAAAAGAAGTGCAGTGTAAGCATTAAACCATACATATTTTTTACTTGTTCAATTAACAGCAATGTAAAAATATTCAATTACGATGAATGTGGTAGCGTGATGGGCACTCTCAAATCTACAGATGGAAATATAATTAACAAAACATTTCTGGAAAGCAATTTAGCAAGATTTAGAAAAAGCTTTTGGGGCAAAAGCAGTTGGTTGGTGTGGAATATTGCATTATTGTTCCCAATTCCTCATCATGCTCTTTGCATAATTTTGTAGTCCCTCCTTCTAGGAGCAAAGTATATTTTCTTGCATATTGATGTTGTGCTTGGCCTTGTGGCTGTTTTTGGCTAACGGAATGTTAACAAATGTGTGCTTCCAGCAGAGGTTTTAGTATCCTCTGGTTTCAAGTTTGTTCCCTTGCATTTCTCCTTTTACCACAAGAAGAGCTTCTCCTGTGTACTCCTGCCCCTTCAGCCAGGGTCCCAGAGTGACACATGGCTTTGGGAAGCTGGAAGTGGTAATAGCTGAATAGTGTTTGGAATCTCCACATAAAAACAGACAAAACAATTAAATAGCAAACCCCCAAATCCACAGACATTTCCACCAAAACCAGGTGAGAAGGTATCCCCGTGAACTCTGAAATACAAGCAGGTGAGGGTAAATCATTGATAGCCACAAGACCTGCATGATATCAGCAGCTGTGCAGGAGAAAGCAGAGGCAAGCAGTGGGGCATCGAACAAACCTGAGAACAAGAAAGCCTTAAAATATCCAACAGGTGTTCACTGGAAAGCTCAGCAGGCTAACTTTAGAACAACAGCTGAAACTGTTTTGCTTACTCCAATTAGCAGGTGAGTGCAAGGGGGCTGCCGAAAGTTCTGGAAGGTCTGGAGCACTCTAGCCCCTGTGAACTCTCCAAACTCACCACCTAGGCTGCCTTTCAGGACAGGGCCCTTCCCTGAGGATGCTGCTGGGAGTGGAATTAAAACTGAGTGGACTACGCACTATAGAGATGAAGGAAAGAAGGTCCAGATAAAAGTGGATGAGGGGAGCATGTCAGGGAAATCTTGCAAAGCTATATTTTTTGCACTGTATGAAACACAACAGAATAAGTACCTTTGTGAAGTTAGAAAATGTATCCTGAACAAAGCTTCCTTCTAAAATTTCAAGAAAACTAAATTCATACAAAAATGATCTATTGAGGTCAAATCTCATACAAAGTCATTGTAAGAAAAATGAGAATAAGAAACAGAATAATATCCCTACAGATAATGAAAGAAGGCCAGGAAGGATTTGCTTAAAAAGAAAGACAGAGAGAAAAAGGAAAAGCAAGATAGAATGTACTATTTCAAATTGAGCTAAAAGATATTAAGAATGTGATACAAAACATGAAAGAATAAATTAATGAGAAATAGAAAAACTCAGAAGTGAAATGACAGAAGTCAAGAGAAATGTAGAAATAAAATAAATGAAGACTAAACTGCAAGGAACCCAGTGAATAAATACACAGATAGTGCCTTGAGAAATAGAAGGTGAAAATAAGGAAAATTTTAAAAATCAAAAATTAAGAAGATTAAGAAAGAGATAAAGATTTGAGAAACAATACGACTCTTGAATGAATATAGGCAAAGAAGATCCAACATATGGTGAACAGAAGTTCCTGAATAAGGAAACAAAAGCAAGAGAATTGAACAAATACTAAATACTATAATTCACACAAAACTTTGTGAAATAAAATAGATTTGAAAGTACATATTAAAAGAGCACACTATGCATATGAGAATATTGAACTGAATGCCCAACACCAAGACGTATTCTAGTAAAATTTCTGGACTTTAAAGAAAAAGAAAAAAATTCTTTAGGCATTTAGGCAAAAAGAGTATGTGGCTTATAAGAGAAGGAAGATGATTATTATTTTTTTTAAATTGCTTTCTCTCCCCAAATCCCCCCGGTACATGGTTGTACATTTTAATTGTGGGTCCTTCTAGTTGTGGCATGCGGGATGCCGCCTCAACATGGCCTGATGTGTGGTGCCATGTCTGCACCCAGGATGCAAACTGGCGAAACCCTGGGCTGCCAAAGCGGAGCGTGTGAACTTAATCACTGGGCCACCGGGCCTGCCCCCAGAGAAGGAAGATTATTATTAGACTTTTTGACTGTGACACTTCATGTCAGAAGAAAATGGAATAGTACATTTAGGATACTCAAGAAAAAAAATGTGATTTTCAAGTATAAAAGACACAGGCAAGCTGGTATGAAGATGCAGGAATTTAGGAAATACTGTTCCTATGAGTACTTCCTGAGGAATCTATTAGACAACAGGCTTCAGACAACCAAAACAACTAGAGAGACTTTGACACAAGGAATGACAGTGAGTATTAAGTGTATAGTTGCTTGTGGATGAGGACTAAATAAGAATAAAACAGAGAATATGGTATGTGATGATTATATACCTTGACAATGTAGATGTATTACAACTAAAAAATAATTTTATTATTATTATTTTTAGAGAATGGGTATAGGATATGCAAAATTTTTTAAAAATTCTTTTTAGTAATCGTAATTGGTGATGATTCTGAGTATCGTTTTGAAACTCTTCTGTGTATAATGTAGGATAAAGTAAATGAGCAATCGTGGGATATTCTGTCATCGTTCATGTCTGTGAGAACCAAAACCAGGATTCTTGTTGTGGAAGGAGATTCAAAAGTAATATAAAAGAGGTTATGGAATAACTCTGCAGTCCTGAATTTGAATTGGAAATACCACTGTGAACTCATGAAATGTATCATCTTCAAAAATATAGTTCCTAGTTCTATTCACTGAAAAAGCCCAGAAATATTGACCAACTCATCCAATAGCATTGAACATCCCTGAAGCCCAGGTTGTGGTTATGAAATGCCATTTTCCACTAAAAGAAAACCAGGGTTTCTAGGCATTGAGCATTAATGGCTGCTAACATAAAAAAGCAGTGAAAACCAGACATCACCCGTAGACTTGCCACAAGGGTTGAACCTGAGGTTACTGAAGCCTCTAGATCCAGCTGCTCATTTGCAGAAAATACAGAGGACAAAGGGACATGTTGAATTGCACCATGAATCTGCAGTCAGCAAAATCCAGACTGTGGAAAACTCTATAGGTCAAGAGCCCAAGTTCTTAAACAGATAAATTGAAAGGAAAGAAAGGAATAGAGAGGGAAACTGTAGATTTAAGAGACCTAAACGATATATCAAATTTTTAGAAAGACTGAACCATGGGGTCTATGGATGTGTATGCAAATGATTAAGCCATAAACAAATGCAAAGAAGTGATTATTGTAAGAGTTAGAATGGTGGTTATTTTGGGGGGAAGGGCTGTATTTGGGATAGGCCACATAGGAGGGGTTCCGGGTGTCTGGCAAAGTTCTCTTTCTTCACCGAAGTGGTGGTTACAAGGTTATTTGTCTTATAATTCACTAATATATACACTTGTTTTGCATTATTTTTTAATTTATATTTTGTTTTACAATAAAAAGTTAAAACAAAAAACAAATGAACAAAAATAACCACATGTGGAGGAGACCTGAGCCCAACCACAGAGAGGTCTAGCCAGCCCAGCTCAGTCAGTCTTCAATCGGCCCAAGACGTGAGCAAGAAAAAAATGCTTACTGGTTTTACCCTTATGTTCTGGGGTAATTTGTTACACACAGCACTATTGTGACTTTTACTATCTAATACAGTTGACAAGAGCTATATCAAACCTCTTCTTATGTCATTATTGAATCTGGAAAGGGCCAGATACTTCTTTCCCTAGTCTCTCTAACAGCAAATGATGGCCATGTGACGCCATAATGGAAATAACCAGTAAGGGAATTCTGTTAAGGGATTTATGGGAAAGATTTTCTTTTCTTTTTTTCTTTTTGAGAAAGATCAGCCCTGAGCTAACATCTGCTGCCAATCCTCCTCTTTTTGCAGAGGAAGACTGGCCCTGAGCTAACATCTGTGCCCATCTTCTTCTACTTTACATGTGGGACGCCTGCCACAGCATAGCTTGCCAAGCAGTGCCATGTGCACACCTGGGATCCGAACTGGCAAACCCTGAGCTGCCAAAGCGGAACGTGTGCACTTAACTGCTGTGCCACTGGGCTGGCCCCCAAATTTTCTTTTCTAATTAAAGGATAGTGGTATATGAGAAGTCTGTTTTGCTGTCCTGGCTTCATACACCCCTCCTTTCCTGAGTTTGCTTATGTGACAACGTGATGCTTGGAGCCATGTTGCCACCATGAGTAATAAGCACAAGGATGAAAAGGCAACACTCTGAGGATGTTGGAGCAAAAAAAATGAGAGTTGAATTTCTTGATTACTTCTTTGCATTTCCCTACCTTCTTTCAGACTTCTTGGTTATGTAAGCAATAAATATTCCAGTTGTTAGTTAGCCTTTCTGTTACTTGCAGCTGACTTTCTATTACTTCCTAACTTAGCTTAAAAATGTTTATAAGTCTTTAACCCAGTGGTCCCATTTCCATCAACTTAGATTAAGAAAGTAATCCAAGATATAATCAAAGGATATTTATCAAGGCATTATCTATAAAGAGGAAAAACAGAAGACAGTCTAAAATTTCAATATAAAAGAATGATTAAATAAATAAAATATCAATAAGGTGATATATTATACATCCATTAACATTCATGTTTTTGGAGAATAAGGATATGGAAAATGCTCATGTATAATAAAAAATTAATACATAAAACTGTGTAGGTGATATCAAAGAAAATGGCAGAATAAAGACCTCTAAAATTTCTCTCTCCAATAAAAGCACTGAGAAAACTGGCAAAATTATCAGAATCAACCAAAGAATGTTGATTCAAGAAAAATGACTGGATTTCAGTAAAAACGGTGAGCTTTGTGGCATTTTAATTTGCCCTATTCCCACCCTCCTTTTGCCAGATCTGCCATAGCCTTGAAAACAAACATCCCACAATCATGTTGGAAATCAGTAGCCTGGCAGCCACCAGAGGGAACAGAAAAGGGTTGGAGCTCCTTCAAAGTACCATTTGCAGAGAAAAGTCATTATTTGATCTATCTGGTGGTTCCCTGGAAGATCACACTCACAAGGCTGTCTTTATTTGACTTGACCCAAAGGTCCCCCACTGTGAATAGCCTTTCCCCAGGGACATTTGTCAAAAACAATCGGAAGCAATTGCTTAATAGCAATGGCTGCCTTAGCTGGTGGATAACATTGGGGAAACAATAGGCTAACCTAAAAGCTTAAAAGAAAAATCCAGGGAATGAGAGGCCCACAGGGGGCTTGGAAAAACTTCAATATATTTCTGGGAATCCAGAAAGCTGTGTGCATGCATATGGCTGTGCATATGACAGGGGCTATGTGCATACTCAAGAAGGCATGTAAAGGGCCTAAGATCTCACCTCTGGCTAACCTTGAGGCCCTGAGCAAGCAGGAAGTGAAGGCTAAGGCAGAGTCGTCAACTGCCTTTCAACTGTCTGAGTGTTGAAAGCATGCCCCAACATGCATGCAGAGCCCCTCAACAAAGACTGGGAGCCTTATTGGTTCCAGACATTTAAAGAAATTGACCACTAAGCTGAGTAGACACTTCAGTGGCCACACACAACAAAGAATACAGACTTTACAGAATTAGTTCAGAAAGTCACTAGATAAACAAAAAGCAACAATCAGAAGCAATGACACCAACAAACTTGGGATTTCCAGAGTTATCTTATTATATTATTTTAAATGATCAGTTTTCAGCAACAAAAAAACAGAAACATGCAAAAAAAAGAAACCCTAAAAAAATATGACACTCATAGGTATATACCTAAAATGAAAACATATGTCCATGTAAAAACATGTACATGAATGTTCATAGCAGCATTATTCATAGGAGCCAAAAGAAGTAGAAACAACACAAATTTTCATCAACTGGTGAATGGACAATGAAATGTGGTATATCCTTACAATAGAATATATCAAGCTATAAAAAGGAATGAAGCTCCAATACATACTACAACATGGATGAACCTGGAAAACGTTATGCTAAGTGAAAGAAGCCAGACACAAAAGGCCACATATTATATGATTCCATTCATAGAAAATGTCCAGAATAGGCAAATCCATAAAGACAGAATGTAAATTAGTGGTTTCTGGGGATTTGAGGGGAGGCGGAATGGGATGTGAGTGCTGATGGGTATGAGATTTCTTCAGATTGATGAAAATATTCTGGGATTGGATAATGGTGATGGTTGTACAACTTTGTGAGTATACGAAAGACCACTGAATTGTACACCTTAAAAGGGTGGATTTCACAGTATGTGAATTACATCTCAATGATAAAAACAAAGCCCGTCTGAATGGTATGATCCCAATTGTGTTTAAAATATTGTATTTGAAACAAATTTTGTGCAACTTGTCAAAATCTCCTGACTACGTTCTTCTTTCTCTTTGTTGATTGGTGCACGACACTAAGTCACTTCTTCACCTCCAGACTGTGTCGAAATGTCACACCATGGGACATGGGATCTGATTTCATGTGTGGCCACCAAACGGCTGTTTGATGTAACTTAGAAGTTGAGGAACATTAGTTCCATGTGCGTGAACCTGGATTAATAGGGATTAGGAGACAGGCAGGAATTAGATAATAATTTCCCTATATTTCTCCATTCCTTGGACCACTCCAATGTGGTTTGTCTTTACAAACCTCTCAAAGTCCCTCATACCAAGTGAACGCCTCTGCAGAGCAACTTGCTGTCTCTTTGTGGCTTGTCACAGAGTGATGGCCAGCATGATAATGCTTCACTTTGCATTCCTCCCCGTCTTTCCTTCCTCACCATCCCTCTGCTCATCACCCGTCAACCCTGTGCTTGCACTTCCCAAATAAAGTGTCAGCACTTTAATCCTTGCCACTGCTTTTTGGAGCACCCAGGCTAAGAAAAATGCATCTACATTTTAAAACTCAAATGAAACTTCCTAATATCGACAGTGGTAATTATGGAATCAAGGGGCTTTTATTTTCTTCTTTACTTTTTGGTGTTATCCAAATTTTCAATAATGAATATATTTTTCACATTTAGAAAAATAAAACAAAAAACACAAAGCAACTGGTTCAAGAGAATCCTTTTTACTTACCCAGAAATTAGTCAGCCATCTAAATAGTCTCTTGGTTTAGTACCAAAATAGTCTTTTGGCACTTGCTGAGAATAGATACAATTCACTCATTTATTCATTCAGCAAATATTTTTTGAGTGCCTACTATATGTCACACACTTCTAGGAAATTGGGATCTATTTGTGGGCCAGTCAACATCTTTATTTTTTATATCCTAATGGGGAGAGTCAGGCAATAACTGAATAAACAAGAAAATATGTGTCACTTGTGGTAGGTGCTTTAAAGAATAAAGCTGGGTAGAGTGATTGTGAACAATGGAGGTGGTATAGGGTGATATTTTAGTTAGGGACTGCTGCTCTAAAGGTGACGTTTGAGTTGAGAATTAGATGAAGTAAAGGAGATAACCACATGGACTTCTGGGGCAAAGGGAATATTCTAGGCAGAAAGAACAGCAAATGCAAAGGCCCTGAGGCAGCACAGTGCTTGACATATTTGAGTGGGAATGTCCATAGCTTGTTTGAGGAAAAGCAGGGAGGTCAGCGTGGCTGGAGCAGAGAGATAGGGCAGAGAGTGGTAGCAGAGGAGGTCAAAGTGGTGGCAGGGTCCCAAGGACGGAGCGCCTTCTAGGCCTTGGTAAGGACTTTGGATCGGCCTTGAGTGAGATGGGAAGCCATTGGAGGATTTAAAGAATTTTTTTGGATAAAATTTATAATCTTAACCATTCTTCAGTGTATAGTTCAGTGGCATTAAGTACATTCACATTGTTGTCCAACCATCATCTCCATTCATCTCTGGAACAGTTTCATCATCCCAAACTCAGACCTCGTACCCAGTAAATAACAACCTCCCACTCCCCTCTCCTCCCAGTCCCTGGTAACCACAGTTCTACTTTCTGTCTCTAGGAGTTTGACTATTCTAGATATCTCGTATAAGTGGAATCACAGAAGATTTATCCTGTATGTCTGGCTTATTTCACTTAGCATAATGTCCTTAAGGTTCACCCATGTTGTAGCAAGTGTCAGAATTTCATCGGAGGGTTTTGAGCTGGGGAGTGATGACTTTACTCACACTTCAGAAGGATAACTCTGGATGTTTTGTGGGAAGAGACTGTAGGCAACAAAGATAGAAACATAAAGGCAGATTACAAGGCCATTGTAAAGTCCAGATGAGAGACGACGGTGAACTGGACTGGGGTTGTCGTGGTGGAAATGAGGAGACATTTCAGAATCAAGATCTATTTTGAAGGCAGGGCTGACCACATTTGCTGATGGATTGGAAGTCAGGTATGAGAAAGAGTACAGGCAAGGATGCTCTGAGGAGTGGTGCCTGACAACTGGTAAAGAGGAGTAGTACTTCACAGAAATGGCCAAGAATGCAGGTGAAGTAGGAGGTGGCAGTGCTGCTGCTGGTGGTGTGTATGTGTGTGTGTGTTAAAGTTTAATTTTGATCATATCAAGTTTGGAATGATTACTAGACCTCCAAGTGGAGATATGGAATAGACAGTGGATATGTGAGACCATAGAGTTCAAGGGAGAGGAGAGAAGTTAGGGCTTGAGATAGACAATTTGGTGTCATCAGCCCAGAAAAGGTATTTAATCCCTGGATCTGGATGAAAGCCCTCAGGACCTCAGTGCAAATCTAGACAAGAAGAGGCCTAAGGATGAGTGCCGGGGCCCTCTGATGCTCAGAGGCCAGGAAGATGGAGATAATCCAGCAAACGAGATTGAGAGGCAAGGCCTAGTTCAGGAGGATGGAGTCACCAAGAAAGGTGAAGACTGAAAATGACCTCGAGAATGACAAGGGGGAGGTTTCCTGGGACTTTATCAAGATTGGTTTCTCATCACTGTTCCACATCCCTCATGAAGCCATTTTTGGGAGCTCTCCTTTATTCTCCTAGAGGGGCTTTGGTGGGAGTTGAAGAGAGTGAGAAAGTGTCCTAAATCTAATGAGTGCTGTTCCCAAGGGGCCTCCCAGCCTCTACCTACTCTGAGTCATGTGAGGTCTTGCTGCTGCAGTTAGTGCTGCCTTGACTCCTGCAACCAGCTCACTTAGCTTCTCCTTGGACTTCCCATCACCCCTTGGATCACAGATTAGCCAGTGTTTTCAGAGTTTGTTCTCGTGGCCCCCAGCCCTATGTTTAGGGTTTACCTCCTTGCCCTGTCAAGTTTGACTTCATACAGAAACTTTCCATTTATCATGCTTCCTGCTCCGTCTTCTTGACTATTTGCATCCATTCAATGTTTTTTCCTCTCTTGCCTGCTGACCACATCTCTTCTCATCATTTAAATTGTAGATTTACATTCATCTTCACTTCCTGCCACCCACTGCCAAACTGGGAAACATCTATTAGTCATTCTGTGAAAATTTTTGAGTGTCTACTGTGCAAAGCCTTATCATATATGCTACACAGTATAGCAATAATTTTGTCACAGTCTTTGTCTTCAACTTCCTTCCAAGGTAATTTGGGAGAGAAAAAAAATTAATATGTAAAATTAGAGGAAATATAACTAGGCAATAAATCATGTTTTCTAAAAATTGCCATCAATTCATATTGATACCAAATGGGAGTCAGGGACAATGGCATTTGAGCTGGGACATTCAAAGATGAGAACGACTGGACTAGTAGAGAGGAAAGGGGTGGGCAACCCAGGAAAAGAAAAGATCAGCAAAGCCTTGATGACAGAGCAGTGCAAGGAAAGGTAGATTTGATCCAGACTGTAGAGTATGAAGCCTTAGGTGCAAGGAGTTTAAGGGTGGGTGCTCAAGAGCTTTTGAATAATGCAAAAGCAGCCCTGGGAAGAACAGCTTGGAAGCTGTGGTTAGCATGGAGAATTAGACAAGGGGACTAGGAAAAAGAGTAGTGAAGTAGTCCAGCTCTGACAAGATAAGAGTCTGGGTTTTGAACCCGTGTAGACAGAGAGCGCCTCTTCCCTCAGAACTCCAGCCGTGCATTTCTCGTTGGCCTGGGTTTGGTGGGGAGCCATCCCTGAGCAAATCTCATGGCAACGGATATGTGGTGTTCTGATTGGCTAGGCTGTGGATCTGGGGTGGGAGGCGGCCAGCTCTACCCAATCATGGTCTGAGAGAGGGAGAGGGGTGGTCCCAAAGGAAAATCAACACCCATTACCAGAAGGGAGGACAGATGCTGGGAATGTAAAATCAGCCCTCCTCCCCCTCCCAGTTGTCCTTCCCCCACCACAGGCTAACCCACCACTCCCTTGAAACTTGTCCTGATGGCACCTACATCACGAAGACAAAAGACCTGTCAGGGCTTATCGTCATCTGACTTCTCTACTGTATTGCACACTATCCTGCCCTCGAAATACAAGTATTTTCCAAGATTCAATATTTAGCTCAGTCTCTTCTCACTCTCCCCATTTTCTCCTTCCTTGGCTCCCTCAGAAGAGTTGATGCACTTTCTCCTGCCATCTGTCTTGACATACTTCTGTCGTTGCACATCTTACACGGCATTGGGATGATTTGTGTGTGTATTAGAGATCCTCACGTGCATCTTTGTAGCTCCAGCTCCTGGCACCTAGTAAGATGGACTTAATGTCTAAGAAGAAATGGGGTATGCTAGCAACAGGGGGGAACAAAAGACAATGTCATGACTTTGAGCCCAGGATTCAATGACAGAAATAGGGAAGTCAGTTTTGGAGAAAAGAGAGTGAATTTGACTTTAGATGTGTTGTGTCAGGGATGGCGGGACCCCCAAGCAGAAACATCCAGTGGAGACAATTGAAGGTACACCTTGTGTTAGGAGGAGTCCACTAGCTGTAAGTTTGTGAGGGTAGAGACCTTATCCATCTTGTTCTAGCTTCTAGAACATGCCACAAAGTGTTCAAGAAATATTTGTTGAATTACTGAAATATGTACAGGGAAGTCACAGCTGAAGCCATGTGAGCGAATGAGATTTCTAAGAATGGGCACAGAGCCAGGCCTGACCCCAGGGGAACGGCCCCGCATTTAAGAGGAAGGATGAAGACAAGCAATCACATGCAGGCAGACCACACGTGCAACAAACAAGGGGGAGGCCTTTCTCTCCATGTGCCCCTTTTTTTCGGGAAAAAAGTCTTTCCTAGAACCCTTCTATCCGATCCCCCACATTCCATTGCCTAGAATTAGTCTAGAATGCCGGGCTGCAACAGACGCTGAGGAAGCAAATGTATGGCGTTTTCAGACTCTAGAAAGACTCTATAGTTTGATTTTGATGGCAAGGAAAAAAGGGAAGGTGCAGGGATGGCTAAAGAGTCTCGTCTGACGCTCAGAGGGAAGGGAAGTTCTAAAGGAGGGGATGCGGCACTGCAGAGTTGATAAAAGGACAGACTGACTTTGGGGACATTCTTTTAGGTTCAAAGGGTTCTTCCAGATGACTTCTTCTAGTACTTTAGACAACGTGCAAATGACCCAGAGGAAACCACATCTCCTTCCCCAGCCGCTGCTGTTTATGTCCTTCTCATCAGCAGCACCAGGATCTCAGTTTGAACACTTAAAGCAACACTAGGATGTCTGTTCTCCTCCAGGTCAGGGAGAAAGTTGAATTTAAATAACTTCAGAGCAGTAGGGCACTGCGGGGATGCTGACTTTGAGATTTGCCAGATGGGTCAGGCCTATTTGCAGTCTTAAAAAGGGGTGAAATCACAGCCCTGACCCAAAGCTGCAGGGAGCAGAAAGTGCAGGCTTCCCCTCCTGGAAACTGCCTCAAGTAGAATGTTACCACAAAAGAATTCATTTTCCTGTTCCTTATCCCCGCCTGCAGTCGGGCCTGGACTCCTGCTCCCAGGGGCGCATTACAGCTGTGGAAGCTGGAAAAGGAGAGGAACCAAGGATTTCATAATGCTGTGTTTATGAGCTGATAACAGCTAGAAGAAGGGAAAAGTGCAGGCAGCAAGAAGTACTGGGGAAACGGCTGGCCTGGTGGAGGCTGTGGAGAAGCCACCCCAGACAGACAGCAGGACAGGGAAAGGCCTGTGACAGGCAGGGAAGGGAGAGAAGCCGCCAACAGGTCAGCGGCGGCCTTCACCCACTTATATGTGGAATCTAAAAAAAGCCAAACTCATAGGAACAGAGGGTAGAAGAGAGGTTACCGGGGGGTAGGGGAAATGGAGAGAAGTTGGTCAAAAGGTACAAACTTCCAGCTAGGAGATTAACAAGTTCTGGGGGCTAATATACAGCATGGTGATTACAGTTAATAGGACCGTATTATATACTTGCAAGTTGCTAAGAAGATCTTCAGTGTTCTCACCACGAAGAAGAAATGGTCATTATGTGACAGGTTGGAGGTGTTGGCTACAAGTATGGTGGTAATCATCATTTTGCAATATATCAGTGTATCAAATCGACACGCTGTACATCTTAAACTTACACAATGTTCTATGCCAATTCTATCTCACTAAGCTGGGGAGAGAAAAAAAGAGGCCTTCACAGTGTCGGGACCATGACGGAAACGTTTGCAAAAAGCAGCAGGCTTATTGTGATAGCATTTTTGGAGCACTGTTCCTTGCCAGGCGCCGTTCGACATCTTGACTGGTATTGTCTCTCTTACTTGGTGGGTAGTCTTATTTTTCTTACATTACAGATAAACAAATGGAAACAGAGAGGTTAAGAAGTCGCTTACTCCCAATTTCCAAGTTACCAAAGGGAGAAGCCAGGGTGTCAGTGAAGGCAGTCTGACTCTGCCAGCACTTGTGAACCGCAATGCTGAACTCCTTCCAGCTCGGGGACGCAGGCTTCCTTATCACTCAGCAGACACGTCTCCGGTCACTGGGGGAAGCTGAATTTCCACGGAGAAATGAGCATCTCCTGGCCTCTTTGCCCTGCTTGCTTACGACTGAGGAAGCACGTGCCTCCTTCCACGTGGCAAACAGCTGCGGGGTCCATCCGGGCTCTCCCTGAAACATGCATCTGCGTAGGGAGCAGACTAGACCCTAGCTGTTGGGAATGTGGGCTCTGGAGCCAGACTGCTCGGGTTTGAATTCTGGCTCTGCCAATTACCGAGTTTGTTCCCTGAGCAAGTTCCTTAATGCTCTGTTCTTTACTTCTCCATCTGTAAAATGAGATTGATGATAAAATTACTTACCTCATAGCATTGTTGTGAAAATTATGTGTGTATATATATTTTTATGCATTATAAAAATTATATGTAATCAATTATATATAAATTATATGCTGTATATAAATATATATACATATATTTTTTTTTTTGCTGAGGAAGATTTGCCCTGAGCTAACATCTGTTGCCAGTCTTCCTCTTTTTGTATGTGGGTCACTGCCACTGACAGACAAGTGGTGTAGGTCTGTGCCTGGGAACTGAACCCAGGCTGCCAAAGCAGAGCATGCTGAACTTAACCACTAGGCAACCAGGGCTGACCCTATACATATATTTTATATATACCAAATGTGTTATACATATTTTATATATAAAACTCCCTCTCTCTATAAAACTATATATATATATAAAATTCAAAACAAGACCTAGAACATAGTAAATGCCATATGTGTCAGCGTTTATTGTTAATGGGTCATTCCTTCTTCCTCTGAAGGGACAAACATTGTGGAGGAAGATGGAAATCCCTGGAAGACCTGAGGATTCTTCTTCTCTAAGCCCCTGAGCTATTTCTTAAGCAGAGGCAGTGTGACTCTCTGTCATGTTGTTTCATGACTCTCTGTTCTAGTTGGTTTGTGTCTCTGGGGGAGGTACTAATGCAAAAGTGCAGAACTACGATCTTCGCCAATACTTTCTCCTACTAATTGGGGTTTGGAAACTAGTTCTTCAAGGCGGTAACTGCCCAGATATTATTCACATTCCAGGCCCAGCTTAAATATGAGCATTTCCATGAAGCCTTGCTGATTCTCACTTGGAAATAAATTTTCCACAGTCTGTGCTTCATCTTTACATGCTTCATCCTCTTGTGACACTTGTTATCATTTTAAAGCAAGTTGGAACATTTTTGTATATCTTTTAGTCCAGTTTATCGAGGTATACTTTGAATACAGTTAAACTCACCATTTTTAGTGTACAGTTCTGAGTTTTAACACACATTCAGCTGTGTAACCATCAGCACCATAGTCAAGTTATCTAACATACCCAACCCCAAATAATTGCCTCGGGCCCCTTTGTAGCCAACCCGTCCTGCAATCCTAGCCCCAGGAATCCACTGGTTTGTGTTCTGTCCCTAAAGTTTGCCTTCCCCAGAATGTCATATAAACGGAATCATACAGTGTGTAGACTTTTGCGTCTCATTTCTTTCACTTAGCATAGTGTGTGGGATTCATCCCAGTTGGTGCATGTATCGATAGTTTACTCCTTTTTAGTGCTGAGTAGAATAGTAGTATTCTATCAGGTGGATGTATCACAGTTCATTTCTCCATTCAGCTGTTGAAGGACATTTGCATTCTTTCAGGGTTTTTTTTTCTTTTTTGTATTTTTTGCTGAGGAAGATTCACCTGGAGCTAACCTCTCTGCCAGTCTTCCTCTATTTTGTATGTGGGTTGCTGCCACAGCATGGCTGTGGAGGAGTAGTGTAGGTCCACACTCGGGAACTGGACCCTGACCCACCAAGGCAGAGCATGCCAAACTTAACCACTAGGCCATGGGACTGGTTCCCTCTTTCAGTTTTTTTTTTTTTTTTGAGGATGATTAGCCCTGAGCTAACTACTGCCAATCTTCCTCTTTTTGCTGAGGAAGACTGGCCCTGAGCTAACATCCATGCCCATCTTCCTCTACTTTATATGTGGGATGCGTAGCACAGCATGGCCTGCCAAGTGGTGCCATGTCCGCACCCAGGATCTGAACTCGTGAACCCTGGGCCGCTGAGAAGTGGAACGTGAGAACTTAACCGCTGTGCCACCCGGCCAGCCCTCAGTTTTTTAAGATAATGAGTAAAGCTGCTCATTTGCATACGAGTTTTTGTGTGAATATAGTTCTCCTTTCTCTTGGGGGACCTTTTGGAATGGGCTTGCTGGGTGATATGGTAAGTGTATGTTGAACTTTGTAAGAAACTGTCAAACTGTTCCCCAAGTGGTTGTGCCATTTTTCCTGCTTATCCAACAGAGAATTCCAGTTACTTTGCACTTAATGTAGTCAATGTCTTTCCTCCCCACCTTCTCCCCCTCCCTCTGCTGCTCTCCCTTTCGTTGGTGTTATAATAGGTGTGTAGGGGAGTCAACTTTCTGTTGAAGTGTAATATACATACAGGAAAGTGCAGAAATCGTGTTTCAAGCTTGCTGAACTTTTACAGAGTGAATGTTCCCATGTAACCACCACGCAGATCAGAAACCAGAGCATCACCAGTCCCAGAGTTATGGACTGAATGTTTGTGTCCCTCCCCGAATTCATATGTTGAAATCCTAAGCTCCACCGTGATGGTATTAGGAGGCGGGGCCTTTGGGACGTGATTAGGTCATGAGGGTAGAGCCCTTGTGAATGGGATTAGTGCCCTTATAAAAGAGACATTAGAGAGATTGCTGCCTCTCTCTCTGCTCCAACCCAAAGGCAACCTTATTCTGACTTCTTTCACCATAGATTAGTTTTTGAACCTTCTATAAATAAAATCATACACTATGTACTCCGTTGTGTAGCTTCTTTTGCTCGATATTGTTTGAGAGATTCATCCATATTGTCAGTTGTAGTTTGTTTATTTTCTTGCCATAGAGCACTCCATTGTGTGAATATATCACAATTTTTAAATATATTCTATTATTCATGGTCATTTGGGTTGTTGTTTTTTTCTATTATGAATAATGCACCTATGAACATTCTTGTTGACATTTGGGAGGTACCCAAGACTACTGTCAGGTTTGATAATTTACTAGAAGGACTCTCAGAACTTGGAAAGAAAATTGTTGTACTCACAGTTATGGTTTATTACAGAGTAAGAATACAGACTAAAATCAGCAGTGGGGAAAGGTCATAGGGCAGAGTCCAGGAGAGTTCCAGGTGTGAGCTTCCAGCTGTCTTCTCCCAGTGGCAGACAGCGCTTACCTCTCCCAGCAATGATGTGTGGCACTCTGCATGGGTTATTGCCAACCAGGGAAGTTCACCCCAGCCTTGGGGTCCAGGGATTTTATTGAGGATAGGTCATGTAGATATGGTGGCTGCCCATGCGGCTGTCCTTAGTTTTCAGTTCCTCCAAAGGTCAAGCTGATACCACGTGGCCCAAGGCCCTGACCATAAATCACATTGTTAGCATAGACCATCTGGTGTGGCCCAAAGCCCCAGTAAACAAAGACATTCTCCTTAGGCAAGGGCTTAGAGGTTACCTCCTAGGAGCTGGTCGAGGACCAAACCTTTCTTTGGGCAAGGTTAATACTTTATTGCACCCTTACTTGTCTGTGTCTTTTGGTGAACATACGCAGCATTTCTGTTGGATGTATACCTAGGAATAGAGATGCTGTGTCACAGCTTATGCATATGTTCAACTTTAGTAGTTATTATCAATATACAATCAATAAATACAATCAATAAACTACAATCAATAGTTTTCCAAATTAGCTGTTTAGCAGCTATTTTATTTGTACCAACCCTTTTTCCAAAATATCAATTTATATCCTCACCAGCAGTGTATGAAAGCTCCTGTTGCACCATGTCTTCTCCAACACTTGCTATTACCCAGATGTTTCCTTTTACTTATTTTAGCCATTCCGGTGGGTGGGTAGTAGAATCTCACTGTGCTTTTGATTTGCATATCCCTGGTGAATAATGATGATGAATATGTTTCTTTGTGCTTATTAGTCATTTGGATAACCTTGAAACTTATTATTACCAACTTCCTGTATTGTAATTTAATTCCGTTCAACTCAACAGTCTTATAAAACACCTACCATGTGCCAGACCCTGTGCCGAGGCAACGAGGAATGGAATAGTGAGCAAAATCTAGTTCATGCCTTCGCCCTCCCCATATGCACACATACAGAAAAAGCTCTTGTTTCATTGATACGGGAAGATTCCCAATATATTCTAAGTGAAAAAAAAGGTGCAGAAAAAATGTGTATAGTATGTTACCATGCGTGTGAAATGAATACATGCACACACACACACACATATATATATATTCTTGAGTTATGCATAAGCATTTTTCAGGAGGATAAACAGAAACTATAATAGCTACTTGTAAAAGAAGAACCCTAAGTGAATGGGGAGTGATGGGGAGAGGAGAGAGATTTTTCACTGTTTATCATTTTATACTCTGATGTGTGGGCATTTTGTAAATCTTTTTACATAAACCTAAATAATCGTTTTACCTTTTAAAATCATTGTATAGAAATATTTAAGAAAAGACAAATATTGCATTTTCTGTCTACGAAATGGTTTATAGTCCAGTTGGGAGGGATTGTGGGGGAGTTATGGACACTAGTGTGAGAAGTCCTGTGAAGGGGAGAATACAGGATCCTTTGGGAAAACACACAAGGACCACCTAATCCAGGATTTTTTTGAGGAAGTGGATTTCATGTAAAGTTTCCCAGAAGAGCTAAAGTCAAAGCTGAGACTGAAGGGCTGTGGGACTTAGTCTGGGAAAGAAAGTGGGACGTGGGAAGGATGTAGTTGATGGAGGCCACAACCTGGGCCTGAAGGTGGGGTGGAGTGTTGCAGGCTCGGAACTGTGAGCAGTTCCGTGTCGGGGACGGGGCGTGGGGAGGGGAGGCAGCAGTGAACTGGGGCCCGATCTTGAAAGCTTTGTAGACTCTGGATGCCTAAGGCCACTTTAGGGTGTTTAAAGTAGGAGAGTGACAAGAACACATTTCCATTTTAGTAAGATGGCTTTGGCTGCAGAGAGAATGGATCGTAGGACCACAGGCTGGAGGAGGCTGGAGGAGGCTGGAGGGAGTGTGGCATCATGGGTAAGTACCTGGGCTTTGGAGTCAAAGCCACTTAACCTGCTTCTGTTAATAGAGAAAATAGCACCTCCTTCACAGAACTGGTGGGAAAGTAGAATGAGAAAATGGGTACAGGGCCATTATCACAGTGCTCAATACACAGCAAACCTTGAATAAGTATTAGATATTCTTATGATCTTATCCTGAGTCTGACTGCTTTTCACCATCTCTGCCTCGACATCTCTTACCCCGGGAACCATCTTCTTTCACCTGAAGCATGAGAGTACCCTCTAATGGGTCAGCCAGCTGCCATGCCTGCCCCCATCCCTCTATTCTTTTGTGTGTGTGTGTGTGTGAGGAAGATTGTTGCTGAGCTAACATCTTCGCCAGCCTTCCTCTGTTTTATGTGGGAGACAGCCACAGCGTGGCTTGCCGAGCAGTGCTAGGTCCCCACCCGGGATCCGAACCTACAAACCTGGCCACAGAAGCAGAGTGTGGGAACATAACCACCAGGCCAGCCCGCCATTGTCTATTCTTTACAGCAGCCAGAGAGGTTCTTTCAAAATGTGACTCAATCACAGACAAAAGCTTAATTTTCCTAGACTGTAAAGAGCTGCGAAAAGACTGACAACCCAGTAGAAAAATAAGCAAAGAAGATAAATAGGCAATTCACAGAAAGAAATACTAATGGCTCTGAAGTATATGAATAATTGCCGACCTCATTCATAATAAGCAACATGCAAATTAAAACCATCTTTTTTCACCTATCAGATTGGCAAAGACCAAAGAGTTTGATAATACCCTGTTCGATCATTGCAAGCAACATGCTCCTGGTGGGATGGTAACTTGGTACAACCTTAAAGGAAGGCAGTCTGGCAATACCTATCAAAATGCCAAAGCACAAACTTTTGTACATAGCCATTTAATTATATGAATTTACCTTACAGCTATAGTGTTACTTGTGCAAATTATCTGTAAAATAAATTATTAATTTCAGCATTATTTGCAATGGCAGGATATGACTGATCCCCAGGCACCTCTTTGACCTAATTTCTTATCACTCTTTCCCCTTGAACACTAAACTCAAGCCACTCTGACAAATGTATGATTTCTAACATGCCAAGTATTGTTCCTGCCTCAAAGCTATTGCGTATGCTATTCCCTCTGCCTGGAATGCTGTTCCCTCTGATAGCCAAATGGTTCAGTCCCTCTTTTCATTTAGTTCTCTGTTCAGATGGCATCTCCTGAGAGAGGCCTTCTCTGACTACCCTATTTAAGTAGCAGCTCCTCATCACTTTCTATGCCATTATAATGCTCTATCAGTTAGCTTTTGCTGTGTAACAAGCCATACCAAAATCTAGTGGCTAAAACAACAACCACCATTTATTATTTTTTATCATTCTGAGAGTAGGTTTGTCATTTCTTCTGGCCTGGGCTGCCTTGGCTGTGGCTGGATGGTCTAGCTGGCCCCATTTATGTGTGTGGGATCTCAGCTGGGACAGCTGAAATGGCTGGGACAATTGGCACTTGTTGAAATGGTAGCAGAAGAATTCCCAGAAGCGAGAGTAAGCAGGGTCAATACACAAGCACTTGTCAAGCTCCTACTTGCATCAAATTTGCTAATGTCATCTTGGCTAAAACATGTCACATTGTTGAGCCAGAGTCATAGTGGGGGAATACCCAACGTGTGATTGGGGACCATTGCTGCAACATTGGACCATAGATTCTTCATAGCACTTATCACCATTAGACATGATATTATGCATTTGTTTGTCTGTTAACTGCATCCTTCTTCAACAAGAAAGTCCTCATGAAGGCAGGGGCTTTGTTTTCTTCATTGCTTATCTCTCCAGCACCTAAAAAAGTGCTTGGGGGCTGGCCTGGTGGTGTAGCGGTTAAGTTTGCTCGGTCTGCTTTGGTGGCCCTGGGGTTTGCCGGTTCGGATCCTGTGTGTGGACCTACACACTGCTTGTCGGGCCATGCTGTGCTAGGCGTCCCACATATAAAAAAGTAGAGGAAGATGGGCACGGATGTTAGCTTAGGGCCAGCCTTCCTCAGCAAAAAAGAGGAGGATTGGCAGCAGATGTTAACTCAGGGCTAATCTTCCTCAAAAAAAAAAGTGCTTGGCATATACGGGGCACTCAATACATATTCATAGTATAAGCAAATTAATGAATAGGGAGATAGTTAGGAGACTGTTGCAATAAAAAGAGGAGAAGGGGAGCAGGAATGATATGACCTAAACTATAGCGATGGCTGTGGAGATGGAGAGAAGCAACTGAAGTCGCTGGATTGGAGAGGTATTAAGAGAGAGTGTAAACAAAAACTTAGTGATTGCTGGTATGTGGGAAATAAGAGAGAGAAGTCAAAGATATGTCATGTTTCTCACTTGGCCAATGTGTTTATTGATTAGTACCCTAAATCCTAAATTAGTACCTAAATCCATCTAAAAAAACCTAAGCCAAAGGGAAACATATTGGAAAGATATTGGGGTAGATCAGATAGTTGAAGGGTTGTACAACCAAATGGCAAAAGGGAGGGAATGCAGTTGGGTCTCAAGAAAACTGGGTCAAGTCTCAAACATGACCTTGACTTTGTAATTCTCTTCACTATTTGTCTTTTTGGGTATTGGCTGTATTTTCTCTCACTATCGATTTTGTTTCCCTAGCTTTAATGCCACTGGCAACTCCTAAGTTTCAAACTGTAGGGGTAATTGTTTTTTCCTACCTTTGGTTGTAAAAAGTTCTATGGTAGAAGTCTTACCGACCCATTTCTCCACCAATCAACTGCGGCCTGTGGGGTGGAGTGCCCTGACAGGCCCAACTCAGACCAGTTGCCCACTCCGGACTAACTGTTTAAGGGCTGGGAGATGGGACCATGAAGAACTTGGTAGTGTGGCTGGATCCACATCACTGGTGTAAGAGGGAGAGACAGTCACGAAAGAAGGGGGTGCCATTCACAGACACAGGGAACTCAGGAGAAGATTTTGGATGAATGTGTGTGCACCTTTAAAAAAAATCTCTGTTATTGAACTCTATTTAGGGCAGCATCTGTGTCTGATTCATCCCTCAAAGAATTATATACACACCCACACATATATACATTTTACTAAAAATAAAATCCTATTGTCTTAGTACTTGTTTCTTAATGTATCATTTAAACCCTCTGCTATAGGATTTTGATGATAATAATATTCTAAGCTGTGGATATGCTAGAATTCATTTAACTAATTTTCTATTGATAGACATTTAAGTGCTCCAAAGTTTTGTTTGTTAGGTTTGCTATTATAATATATAATATATATGTGCAAAGTTTGGGACCCAAAGACCACCCTCACTTCTGATACCAAATGCAAGTTTGGACGTCCCCAAGATGACTCTCAGGTTTAA
Source organism: Equus quagga (assembly GCF_021613505.1). Taxonomy (NCBI): domain Eukaryota; kingdom Metazoa; phylum Chordata; class Mammalia; order Perissodactyla; family Equidae; genus Equus; species Equus quagga. Next base: position 26,381,733 of record NC_060285.1, read on the forward strand.
TAATTTGCTAAAAGGACAGAACTCACTGAAAACTGTTGTACTCATGGTTTTACAGTTTATTACAGTGAGAGGATAGAGATTAAAATCAACCATGGGAAGAGGTGCATGGGGCAGAGGCCAGGAGAGTTCCAGCGGGAAGCTTCCAGTTATCCTTTCAGCCCTAACTCCTCCCAGAAACAATCACGTGACAATACACATGGAGCACTGCCAACCAGGGATGCTCACCTGAACCCTTGTGTCCAGAGTTTCTCCTGGGGCTTGGTCACAGAGAGGTGGCTGGCTGCCTGCATGGCTGACCTTAGGCTCCAGCGCCTGCAGAGGGTGAGCTGCATGTAGCTCAAGGCCCCCACCGTAAATCCATTGTTCACATAGACAATCTGGTGTGGTCCAAAGGCCGCGGGTAAACAAAGACACTCTCATCAAGCAGGACTTGCCAAAGGCTTAGAGATTACCTGCCAGGAGCTGAGAGCAAAGGCCAGACCTCTCTTTGGGTAAGGGTAATTTTTCACTACACAATATGTAAGATACATATACTGCAATGAGCATCCCAATAGTTGTATCTTTAAAAAAAATGTTTTATTGTCTTTATAAAAAAGAACACATGTCCTTTATTAAACAAAACAAACAACATAGTAAAGTAAAACAATGGGAGCAAATTCAGCCCAAATTCAATCACTAGGAGACAACGATGATCAATACATTAGTGTGTGTCCTCCCAGACATTTTTGTATTCTGTTTATACACATAATAGGTATAGAGTTTTATATAAACAAAATCATTCTGTTCATGTTGCATAATACCTGGTTTCTGGATATTTAAGTTTTTAAAATTGTTTTTATTAAGCAATGACTAGATACAAAAAATGTTTATGAAATAAAAAGAAGCACATTTATCACCCAAAACCCTTAACTTACCACCAAGTTTAAGGGGAAAAAAAACTCAACATTTTTGTTACCTTTGAAGTCCCTTGTGTGCCTCTCTCCAAACTCCTCCTCCTTCCTCGCCCTCAGGGGTAACCACTGTCCTGAGTTGATGTCTATCATAACCTTGTTTTTAGTTTTGCCACATATATTTGTTTCTCTAAACAATGTACGAATTAGTTTTGCATCTCATTGATCTTTATACAAGTGGAATCATACTATGTACATTATTCTGCAACTTGCTCTTTCCTTACCACACAATGTTCTTGAGATCATCCATGTCATTGCAAGTAGATGTGATTCACTCATTTTCACTTCTGTGTTTATTCATCTGTTGCACTGTTGATTGACGATTGGGTTTCTTTCTGTTTTCTTGGTCTTACAGTGTGGATATGAACACGTGCGCAAGCGTTTCTCTTGACTACATGCCCAAGAGTACAACTGCTGGGCCATAAGATATGCACATCTTCAGCCTTATCAGATAATGTCAAATTGTTTTTCCAAAGTGGTCGCGCCAGCTTACATTCCCCCTGGAAGTGTAGAAGCGTTCCAATGACTTTACATTCCCACTGACACTCGATATTTTATGTTTATATCTTTGTGCACGATCATGCTGTCCAAAGGAAAATCAGAAACTTGTGATAAGGATTGCCAAATTGCTCCTCGAAAAGGTCTTACCACTTTACACTCCCACTACCATTATGTGAAAAGCTGTTTCCTCACACCTTGCCAATACTGAAAACTATAATTTTTTAATATTTGCCAATTTTAATTTTAATATTTCCCAAATGGCTAGATGAAAAAGTTCTAATTTTAGTTTGCATTCTTTGTTTGCTAGAGAAATTATGTAGTTTTAATGTTTTTTGATATTTGTGTTTCTTCTTATATAAAATGTCTTTTCATATAAAATTGTGGTTTTTGTAGCTCCAAGGTCAGGGGGATGAGAGTGGAGCATTGAGTAATGAAAACTTTTCAGATGGAGTCAAGAGGCACGGTTCTGTGCAAGCAGAAGAAAAAATGAAATTAACTCTGGAGATTGTATTATTTCAATTTTACTATGGCTTTCACTCTAATTGAAAGGAAACTAGAGATATTAGATTTTGACAAACTATCAAATTAAATTTTGTTTTCACTGTATGAAACTTACAAATCATGTACTAGATAATTAGAAAGATATTTAAAAATAGCATTTACATAATTGGATTTGATAGAAGTACATCTACAAATAACCTACACTTGGTCATTTTCTCTAATGCTCTCAAAATAATGTCCACATTATCTTTTATGTTTTGTAATGAAAAAGCTGAAACCACAGGAGGATAAATGATATTTGGAAGGTCACAGCAAGTCAATATCAAGGTCAAGAGTAAGATTAATTTTCACTCTATCATGATGGTCCGAGCTCTTCAACCCTCCTGCAAATTTTTTACTTACTAGGAATTTAAGTGTTTTGAAGATGAAAGACTTCAGCCAAAGAATTGTTAGTTAAAATACAAAACAAAAACATTAGCACTGAGAGTTTCTCAAGTGTTGAAAGCTAAGTGTTTTAATGCTAAAATCCTTGACATTTAAAGCTCAGGAACCAAGCTTACTGAAAGCCAACTAACATGCAAATTATAACAATTTATTTCTCTCAGGCCTTCGCGTGCTTCTTTCTGGTGCCAGAAGTAGAGTGAGATATTTGAGATTCAAACTCTTTGGAAAATTGTATAAATTAGAACTATAATCTGCATGGAAGAATATCCTGTTCCTTCCCCTAGGAACTGGCTGGACTTTACACCCAATTTTGGGTCATTATAGAGGGATCAGCTATGAGAGACATCCATGACGGGGTTGGGAACAGGCTATCCCAAAAGATGGCGCTTTAGCATGATGCATATTTTAAGCTGAAGGAATTTGAGAAACCGCCTGTCCAAGACGAACTCTGACCTTCCCTTGAAGCAGATCCTGAAACCCTCATAGGAGAGGGGCCCTCCCTGTACAGGCTGCCCCCGCTATCCGAAAGTTGGCTTTACGCCAGACCCAAATTCGTACCCATTTTCACTAACCCAAAGAAATCCAGAGGATTTTCGCTTTTACGAAAAAAAGGCGAAAAACGAAAATAGTGTTCAGCGTTTGTTTTGCAGCAAGCTGTGTGCACCCCAAGCAGCGAGAGTGGCGCCGCCAAGCTCCTTGCCCGGGAGCTACACTCAGCCTCTCAGCATCGTGCGCCGTAGCCTTGCACGGCGCCTGTGAGCGTCTGTGCTTTATCTCCATTTATTTTGGTGGATTATTTTTTGAGTCCGAGAATGCTCAAAAGTTTTTCCCATATAAATTATTGGTAATTGCTTCTTTGCTTTAGGCCATTACAAAAGGTTTCCCAGGAACGCTCTGGTTTTGGATAGCGGGGGAAACCCGTACATGGTGGGCAGGAGCATCCTGATCTGCGACGACAGAGGGACGCCGAGAGGAATCTGAATGAACAGGCCTCGCTAAGCGTCCCCCAGTCTACTGCACTTCGCTCATGCCATTTGTCCATGACGTCTCTCTGCGACTGTCCACTCTTCATCAGACCTAGCATAAAAACGCTCAGGTTTAACTGCTCTTTCTGGTCTTCATTTCCTCATGAAGACTCTCGTGTTATATAAAACTTATGTTAATTAAATTTGTACACTTTTCTCTTGTTAATCTGCCTTTTGTTACAGGCGCCCCAGCCAAGAACTTAGGTAGAGGAAAAATATTTTTCCTCTGCTCTTTTTCCTCAGGCTGCCCTTTGCCTCCTCATGCTTCAGGTTTTGGAATCCTGTGCCTTCCTCATGTCTTTGTTCCTCATAAGTTGTTTAGATAGAATTTTAGTGCCAATAATTAATGAATGAAAATGAGAGGCAATGATCTGGTATGGTTGTCAATTCTAGTCCCAAAGTTAACATTTTGGCATAATGTTCTTTGCTTGAAAACAGCTGGGTAAACACCTTGGGAATTTGGTGGGGAAGGATGTGATGGGGAATATGTTTTCTTCTTTCAGGGAATTTAGCCCTGTTTCTGAGGGAGTAGAAACTGTGATGTGGTGTTCTCTCTCTTTTGTCTTTCCCCCCCACCCCCCCAGCTGGAAGAGTTCACGGGAGGATAAGGTAGGTTTTTGGTGTTTAGGAGCCCTTCCAATTCCATTCCATCACGGCCCATCTCCTTTCCCTTTCGTCTCAAACCTAGGGTCTTGGGGTATTCAGGCATCAGTCTTGAGTTAGAAGAAACTAATCTAACTGGAAATCATCCTGAAAAGCTAAAAATAGGGAGGTAGTTAAAAGCAATTTTGGAGTAAAATAGTCCTTGGATGGGAACCTGGCACTGTATTTCTCTTTTTTTCTCTTCCTTCTTTCCCTTTGTTAATGACTGTTTATTGAGCACCTCCTACATGCTCCTAGGCTTTGAGAATGTAGAAATGCAAAAGATAGTTAGAGTCCCTGACCCTGTGGAGCTTATACTAGTGAGAGGGGGGAAGATAGTAAAGATTTCTGATACTGGTAAGTGCTCTTAATAAAAATGATGCCATGGACCAAAAACTCCAATAGGAGACCACTTTAGATGAGGTAACCTCTAAGAAAATGATATTTGAGCTGAAACGTGAAGGATGAAAAAGAGCCAGCTAGAAAGATGAGCTGAGAGAAATTTGAGACAGTTCATACTGTTTATACTGCAAAATCCCAGAGGCAAAAAGAGCTCGATGTGTTCGAGGGAAGGAAAGGAGAATATTGGGACTAAAGCAGAGTGATGGAGGGGCACAACTACAGGAGACTAGACCAGGAAGGAGGAGCTAGACCATGCAGGGTCTTCTAGGCAATAGTCCGGAGTTCAAATCACATTCTAGAGCAATGGGAAGCCGTTGAAAGCTTTAAAGTTGCATGACCTGGTTTGTGATTTCAAACGCTGATTCTGGCTGTTCTTTGGAGAGTGGAAGCAGAGGCCTTGGTTAGAAAGTTACTGATTAGGAGTCCAGGGAAAAGACAGTCGCCTTCATTAAAGTGGTGGCAATGGAGATGAAAAGAAGTAGATTTAAGATAGATTTCGGGTATAAATCTGAAGTAATTTGTTTATACATTAGCAGTGGGGTGTAAAGGAAAGAGAGAAGTCAAAGATGACTCTTAGGAATTTCGGTTTGAGCATCCAGGCCGGGCAATGCTGTCATTACTGAGGCAGGGAAGGCTGAAGGACAGGAGTTGTTTAAGATTTATTAGCTTTGAAATACCTGCTAGATACTTAAGAGTCAAACAAGCAGTTGCATGCCTGAGTCTGAAATGCACGTGAGATGTTTGGGAATTATCAGCACATAGAAGGCGTTTAAAGCCATGGGACTGGAAGAGATGGTCTAGATAGAGAAACGTGCTCAGGACCAACCCCTGGACAAGCCAACATTTACAGATCAGGCTGAAACAAAGGAACCAGCAAAGTGTTTAGTGAGTAAAGCGGGAGGAAATCCAGAAAACCAGAGAGTTTTAAGAACTGGTCAACTCTGTTGAAGGCTGAGAGGTTGAGCACTTATTGTGTGGCGTTGGGTAAACTGCTTCATCTATCTATCTAAACTCAATTTCCTCATCAGTGAAACGTGGACAAAAACGGTACCACACTTATAGTGTTGTTGGGAGTATTAAAAACAACAAGAATGTGCGGAATATTCTATGTGTCTGGCATGTAGTAAGTGCTAAATGGTAGCTATTATTGGTCTATTGCTGTTGAGCTCTGAAATCTACAAGGGGAAAGATACGTCAGGGGGAAAGCACAGACATTTAGTGGAAAAGTTCTGAAGAACAGATATCCAGTTTCAGCACATCTTGCAAATCATTCTTTAATGTTCCTTTTAGTCTTTGTGTCTTTTTAGCTCCTCTGGAGTCAGAGCTTAAGATATGAGAATTCCTTCTTCTCTGGATAGTCAAAAGTTGCTATGACAACTGCCTGGAAATGAAAGTCCTGTGCTTTATTTATTTATCTGAGGCTGACGTGCTGCGGAAAGAGGGAAACACAGTTGCCGCAAACGTTGCCTCACAACCTTTAGAAAGAGGACGTGCCACGGCCGTGTTCTCTCTTCCACTGTCGGTATCCTTTATTATTTATATAAAATTTACTCTCTTCCTCTTTTTCCACAAAATATTTGAGGTTGTTGACAATAGCAAGACACATATAAGTTGAGGCAGTTTAAGAAAGATAAATCAAGAAGATTAAATACTATTTCGAGGAAAGTAATCTGTAACAAACCTACAGTAGAGTTCACAATGTGCCACAAATTTAACTCCAAGTACTTTGGAAGTCAAATAAAAATGGAAAATACGATGGTTTAAGGAATTCTCAAAAGTCTGCTTAAAGGTCACAGGCGGATTCATTAGGAGAGAGAAAATTTTAAACTGATATATATGTTATTACTCTGCGTTAATAGTGGCCAACATTTGCACACCACTTTACAGTTTATAAAGCACTTTCATGCTTTACAGAAGGTGGTATTACGGCATATTTTTTTGGTCCCCAAAGCACAGAACAAGTTAACAGAGAATTTGAATCATGAATCTTTTATTTCTAAAGGCCTGCTCTTTCTGTTACACTAAGAGGCAATTTCCTTAGTTGCAATAAAAAAAAATCATGGAATATAACATTCACAAAAGTACATAAAATTTGTATGCATATTTTCAGAAATAACTGTAAAATAAACATCCACGTAGCCAGCATCAAGTGAAGAAATAGAACACTCCTGGAACTCTAGAATAGCCGTTCTCAACATTTTGGGTCTGAGGACTCCCTTATGCTTTTAAAAATTACTGAGGACCTCAATGAGCTTATGTTTATACGGCCTAAGTGTAGTAATATTTACATTATTAGAAATTAAAACTGAGAATTTACAAAAATATTAATTCACTTTAAAATAACAGAGTTACTGCATGCTAACCTAAATAAAACTATGAAAATTAAATATTTGCCAAAACAAAAAAAAAATTGGTGAGATGAGTAACATGATTTCACATTTTTAACAAATCTCTTTAATGTCCTAATAGAAGACAACTGGACTCTCATATCTGATTCTGCATTCAGTCTGTTGTGATGTGTTGCTTTGGTGTGAAGGGGTTCAGGGGTAGCCACTGCAGAATGTTCCACTTTGGCATGTGGATTATTTAGAGCTGAAGACAATCAAGGTCCAGCGGACTCAAGAAGAGCTTTTTACTTCCCCCTTAACTGCCTAAAAGAATTTAGATAGGAGACCTGTACCAGGAAGATAAGTATTGCCAAAAATAACTTTTTAGATCTGAAAGAATTGTCTGCATGGCATGGCAAACATTTGTTTACCGAACACCTGTTCTTCTCATCTCCCTGTGAATTGTCTTCCTCCCCTTTGAGACCCCAGACGCCGTCCCCTTCTCCTTAGTTCAGGATGGTATATAAGCCTCAATTACCTGACTACCAGAGAGTCTCTCATGTCTTTGTGGAGCTTCTGTACATACGAAATTAAATTTGTTTTTCTCCTGTTAATGTGTCTTATGTCAATTTAATTAGTAAGGCAGCCAAAGAACATAGAAGGGAAGAAGCAAAAAGTTTTTCACCCCTACAGGTTAAACTATATGAAGGAAAATCTGGCTCCACACAGATATGAAGTTGAAAAAGGGTCAGTGGTATTTTAGTGGCCTCTTCAGATAACTGTGGATATTTTTCTTTGTACTACACTGCAACTCCACAGGTAGTAGTTTTTAAATGTTAGTTGCAATGTGGAATCTGAAACTATATTGCACTCTGTTACATTAAAATCAGTTGGTCCAGCTTGTTCTTGAAATGGTTCTATCACCCATGCATGATTTTGTAACGTTATGCACTGTTCATTTTGAAAATACTGGTTTACTGAGTTATGTAGATTCTCCAAATGTTAACACATTTCATTATGCAATATCACATTGTATAAAAATCACATTCATTAATATCACTACCAATCTAACCACAGAAATTTTAAGTGTTAGTATGTAGTCAAGCTATGATGGTGGACACAAGTTTTCCAAGTTTCTAGTTTTCGCTTGAAAGCTCCAGATTTTGTCATTGGCAACAAATGTTATCATTTATTTTCCTTGAAGTGACTGACTCATTGGATTTTTGAGAAAATGTCTCCCAAATACCCAAATCTGAATAACCCCGTGCGTCAGCATTCTTTCAAGTAATAATGGTGTTTTTCTACTAAAAAAGTGACGAGTTCAGCAACGCAATTGCACAAGGGCTTTTCCTTGAGAAAATATTATGCTTAGGGTGTGCAGCAGAGAGCTTTATGTTCTCCACGTGTGGTCTCAGGACCAGCAGCATCAACGTCACCTGGGAACTTGTTCAAAAATGCAAACTATTGGGCCCGACCTCAGACCTACTGAATCAAAACCTCTGAGGGTGAGGGCCAGTGGTCTGTGTGACAACCCTCCAGGTGAGTCCAATTCCATGTAAAGTTTGAGAACCACTGCTTCAGTTGCAATGGTTCTCAGTCTTGGTTGCACATTAGCATCACCTGGGTAGCTTAAAATCTCCAATGCCTAGTTACTCTTGATCAGTTAAATTAGAATCTCTGAGGGTGGGACCCAGACGTCAGGATTTTTTAAAGTTCTCCTGTTTCCCAAGGGCAGCCACTGCCTCAGGCTGTCTTCCTCAGTTCTTAGCTGTCTTCTTGTCTGGGGTTGGACAGCTGTCTATTGAAGATGGAGCTCTCGGACAAGACCCTGCAGTGCTAGTAACTAGCCTGCTGCTGGCTGGAGAAAAGTCAGTGTGTTTTCAGAATCATTTTCCCATCTTGAATGGTCAGGAAATCCCTAACGGTGAACAGGAAAATGCCCAAGGAGGACTCAAGAATACTTTGAATTAGTTAAGCCTCTCTTTTAGGAAAGTGGAAATCCTGGCGAGTCTGGGGAGATCTATCTGGTTACCACTGAAGCCTCCTCTTCAGCTGCCAGGGCTTGCTTTCCTCCATAGCCCTCATTTCCCCACAGGCTGTTTTAGATTAGCAGCTCTCACCCTATTGTATTCAACACTCCCATTTTATAATAATTTTTTTGTGTGTGAGGAAGATTGGCCCTGAGCTAACATCTGTGCCAATCTTCCTTTATTTTATGTAGGATGCTGCCACAGTGTGGCTTGACGAGCAGTGCTAGGTCCATGTCTGGGATCCGAACCTGTGAACCCAGGGCTGCCAAAGTGGAGCAAGGGAACTTAACCACTGTGACACTGGGCCCACCCCCGTATAATAAATATTTTTAACACTCCTTTATCATCCTCAAATGAAACATATATATAACACAATTTTCTTACATATATCATTAAAAAAATATAATACCCTAACTTCATTGTAAAGGATAAATAAAATGAGGTTAATTTATAATAAAAACACATATTGCAATATGTAAATACTTGGGAAAAAATGGCAGATATAATGAAATCAGGGGTTGCCATATGAAATTTTTTATTGAGGTATAATTGACATACATTATTATTAATTTCATGTGTACAACATAATGACTTGATATTTGTATGTATTGCAAAATGATAACCACAGTAAATCTAGTTGACATAAGTTACCATATATATAGAATTTTTCTTCTTGTGATAAGAACTTTTAAGATTTACTTTCTTAGCAGCATTCAAACATGCAATACAGTATTATTAACTATAGTTGCCATGCTGTACATTATATCCTCATGACTTATTTTATAACTGGAAGCTTGTACCTTTTGATCCCCTTCACCCATTTGTCCCATCTCCCTCCCACCAACACCCCCCACCTCTGGCAACCACCAATCTGTTCTCTGTATCTATAACCTTTGTTTTTTGTTTTTTTAGATTCCATATATAATGGAGATCATATAGTATTTGTTTTTCTCTGACTTATTTCACTTAGCCTAATGTCCTCAGGGTCCATCCATGTTGTCACAAATGGCAAGATTTTACTCTTTTTTATGGCTGAATAATATTCTATTGTATAGTTATACCACCTTTCCTTTATCCATTCATGTGTTGATGGGCACTTGGGTTGTTTCCATGTCTTGGCTGTCGTGAATAATGCTGCAATGAACATGGGGTGCAGATATCGCTTCAAATTAGCGTCTTCTTTTTCTTTGGATAAATAGCCAGAAGTGGAATTGCTGGATCATATGGTAGTTCTATTTTTAATTTTTTGAGGCAGCTCCATATTGTTTTCTATAGCTGCACCAATTTACATTCCCACCACCAGTGCACAAGGGTTCCCTTTTCTCCACATCCTCACCAACACTTGTTATTTCTGGCATATAAATTTTATTTAAAAATTCTTATAAAAAGTTCAAACATATGCTAAAGTAGAGAGAATAGTATCACGACACTGTGATTTATATCAAGAAACATATATTTGGTCTTTGTCCCCATTTCTGACACAGCTCCTAAAATCCTTGGAATTTCTTAAGGAGAAGGGCAAAGATGTCTTTTGTTATGTTAATAAGGTGACTTTGGGACATCACCTAAGCATGGGGGCTGGTCACCAGAGGAACTTACCATGTGATTAGAGGGTTGAAACTTTCAGTCCCACACACACCCCCATCTCCAGCGGGGGCAGAGGGGCTAGAGGTTGAATCAATTGCCCTTGGCCAGCGATTTAATCAATCACTCCTATGTAATGAAACCTCCATACAAACTCAGAAGGATGGTTCAGAGAGCTTCAGGGTTGGTGAACAGATTTGGAGAGAGTGGCGCACTCTGAGAGGGCATGAAAGCTCCGGGGCCTTTCCTTATACCTTGCCCTATGCACCTCTTCCATCTGGCTGTTCCTGAATGATATCCTTTTATAATAAACCGGTAATCTAGTAAGTACAATGTTTCGCTGAGTTCTGTGGGCTGTTCTAGCAAATTAATAGAAACTGAGGAGGAGGTTGTGGGAGCCACCAGTCTAAGTCAGTCAGCCAAAGCGCACATGATAACCTGGGCTTGCGATTGGTGTTTGGGGTTGGTGGGGAGACATGCGGTCTTGTGAGACTGAGCCCTTAACCCATGGAATCTGATGCTATCTCCACGTAGATAGTGTCAGAATTGAGTTGTTGAATTGTACGCCACCCGGCTGGTGTCCAGAGCATTGCTTGGTGGTGTGGGAACATCCCCCGCCTGGCTTTGGAATTGGTTTCAGAATCATATTAAGTACAATGAGCTACATGCTCACTCAGTACCCAGCTTCAACAATGATCAATTATCAATAGCCAGTCTTTTTCATCCTTATCAATGCTACTGGAGATTATTAGACATGCAAATTCACTGGTCTCACCCCAGACCACTGAATCAGAATGTCTGAGCTAGGGTCCAGGAGTCTGTGTCTTAACAATCTCTCCAGCTGATTTGTAGGTCGACTAAGGTTTGAGAACCATTGATCTATATAACATCCTTACCTTCTCAGATTATTTTAAGGCAAATCCCAGATAGCACCCAGATATTTTATTCGTAAATACTTTTTAATTTTAAAAAACATAATCACATACTATATCACTCTACAAAAGTTTAACTATAATTCCTGAATATCATCAAATATGCAATCAGAATTTAAAATTTTCTCAGATTTTCATGTCTTTTTACAGTTGATTTGCTTGATCAGTTCAAACAATGCATTAGGTTGATATAGCTCTTAAATCTCTTAATCTATAATGATTCTTCTCTTTCTTACTTCCTGCTATTTGCTTGTTGAAGAAACGAGGTCATTTGTCACATAGTTTTCCACATTAAGGATTTTGCTGATTGTGTCCCTATGTTGTCATTTTGTCATGTTCCCTTTATCTCTGTATTACTGTAATCTGGCTGTTAGATCTAGAAGCTTGGTCATATTCAGGTTTGATTTTTTTGGCAGGAGTATTTCACAGGTGGTGCTATGTCCTTCTCATTGCATCATAACAGAAAGCACATCAATGGCTGGCTGTTTCTCTTTTTCTGAGGTAAAAGTTGATTAGTGGGTTCAAGTGTTGGCAGTATGAGCTATTCTGCATAAAAGTTTCCCATCAGCCTTTTACCTATTGATCTTAGCAGCCACTGATGATCACTGCTTCGGTCCGTTATTTCATCAAGAGATGCAAAATGGGATATTCTAATTTTTTCTGCACTTATTACCTGAAATATAAAGAACTCCCTCTCTTCAAATATTTGTAGGAAATACAATCTGCACAGAAAAGGCAATGTAGGTGCTCCATTTAATTCCTTTACTTTATAAACTAGTCTTCGAATGAATTTGTACTCTAAATTTTTAATTTTGAATATCATTATGTACTTATGGATTTTAATATTTTTTTTTTGAGGAAGATTAGCCCTGAGTTAACATCTGCTGCCAATCCTCCTCTTTTTGCTGAGGAAGACTGGCCCTGAACTAACATCCGTGCCCATCTTCCTCTACTTTATATGTGGGACACCTGCCACAGCATGGCTTGCCAAGCAGTGCCATGTCCGCACCTGGGATCCGAACCAGCGAACCCTAAGCCTCCGAAGCGGAACATGCGCTCTTAACCACGGTGCCACTGGGCTGGCCCTATTTGATATTTTTAATTCACTTCAGTCATCATTCATTATGATGCTTAGATTGTCGCATTTTCGGCCAGATGGGGCCTCTTCAAGTTGGCTCCTGAGTTCTTCCGACACAACCTTACCAGTCTTTGCTGCCTTCCTTGCTTTTGGTTATGAGAAGATATTTGATGCTCATCTATCTCCTGCCCCAACCCTGAAGTCAACTATTTCTCAAAAGAGCCTTGGTTCTGTAGGAGAGGATTTTCCTCTACTCATCTTAGGTTCATTGGCTGGGGCCCTACAAATTTAGACTGACAAAAGATTAACAAGAGAAAGGCAAACAGAAGTTTATTAACATGTGCATCATGCATCCATATGGGAGTACTCAGTGATGAGTAATTCAAAAGGGGTGGTTAGATTTTGAGCTTATGTAGTGTCTTAGAAAGGAACAATAATTTTGTAGAGAAGTGACAAGACAAAGGAAAAGGACTTCGAACTTCTAGGGGCAGCAAATTGTGGGAAGGTAAATATATGGGGAAACTAATGGTAGATAATTGCTAGTTTTAGCAAGGATTGTTATACAGAAACCTCTAGTGCCTTCTCTGGGCTGATAAGGGTCTAGAATTGTCACTGGTGATTAACTTATGCCATTCCCGGTAGAGAGGGGAGAGGGAACCCCTTCACAAGTTTATATCCCGCTTTTAGGCAAGTACCGGGCAGGGCAGAGAGCTTTTCCTTTATCTCCTCCTCAATTGTCTTCAGCTAAAAATAATCCTTATGGCAAAGCGGTACATTTTGGGGTGGCACATTCGGCTACTGTTTAGTTCCTTCTACTAGGAAATAGTTTTTAGACTACAACCTGGGCAGTAGGAGTGCTCATTGCTATGGATTAATTGTTTTTCCTAGGTCTTTTCAGGAGAAAGAGCTAGGAAATACATATTTTAAAAGAGAAAATTACATCTTGAGAACATACTAATGCCTCTAATTTAAATGTAAGATCACAGGAATTTTCCTTCTTTGATTTTATATTTGTATATCTTTCCTCTAATATCAAAATTCTTGGTTCCTTAATGATACTAATAATCACCTATTTGCTTTATCTCTCTCTCTAAAAAATATTTTCCAAATAACAGTATCAGCACTATTAATAAAAACATAACAAGAAAGTTTAAGATTTCCTTGTTCTTTTTTGTCCTTTCTTTCTTACATAAAAGGAACACACTACATAACACTGTTCTGTACTTTGCTTTTAATTTCTTTTTAAACTTAACAATATGTTCTAGGTTCATTCCATAATGATATACAGAGTTATTACTTTTTTACAGTCACAGAGTACTCCACTTTGTGGATGTATTACAACGTATTCAAACCAATCCTCCACTGGTAAACATCTGGATTGAAAGAAGTCTTATACTATTACAAACATTCCCATAACGAATATCCTTCATTATTTATAATTTGATATTTCTGTCATATTTTCTTTGGGATAAATTCTCATAAGTAAGATTCTGGGTCAAAGGTAAATGAACTTTAGATTTTGCTAGATATTGCCAAATTCTCCCTACAGAAGTCATACCAGCTTGTATTCCCACCAACAATGTGTGAGAATTCCACATGCTTAAAATTAGTAATTTTAGATTTTAGAGAAAACAAGATTCAAAGGAATACTGTTGGCAATTTTATTTATATTTACATTTTGAAATAAGAGTTAAGGAGGTATATTCATATATATACATGAGACAGGCACAAATTCAGATGTAGGCATATTGTATTGGTGATTCAAATATCAGGTAAGTATTACTGCTGGTGAAGTCATTTTTCCAAAATGGCAAAAACAACTCAACTGGTAAAGTTCAAACAAAACAAACTACAGTTTTTTTCCTAGGAAAAAACTGTGGGGAACATCCTTGCCTGTATAATGATTCAGGTATTTGAAAGACATAGGGAGTGGAGTTGGCTGGTTATTAATAAGTTGTATTGACACCCTGCAGAGAGAGAATGAGAAGCTGAGGGCTGCTTACAAACAGCTAAAGCCTACGTGTGAGAGCAAGAGGGCCTCTCTAGGAACTTAGAAAAAATGGAGACAAGTTAGTCACTTTATCTTAGCGGCAAAAACGATAGACAGCTAATAAGGGTGCTGCTTAACATCTACGATCAGAAGGCAGCAGGAATGGAGGGGCAGGAGGCTAGGGGAGTCATCTCAATAAAAAGTCACAATATGGGGTCCACCCTGTGGCAGAGTGGTTAAGTTCTGTGCACTCTGCTTCAGTGGCCTGGGTTCGTGGGTTCAGATCCTGGGTGTGGACCCACACCATCTGTCAGCCATGCTGTGGTGGTGACCCACATATAAAATAGAGGAAGATAGGCATGGACGTTAGCTCAGAGCTAATCTTCCTGAGGGGGAAAAAAAAAAAGGTCACAATATGTTGCCCAGTTCCTGAATTTGAGCCCATTTTCAGATCTGCAGTCCACTGACTAAGGACGTGGCTGGGTCCCTAGAAGGACTCTGCAATACGATGGAAAGTATATATTGTAATGATTCCTCCTGTCATTCCCCAAAGGGACCCAGGGCATTTACTTGAGTAGGGCATTTACAATGGAGAAGGGGGAATGTTCGGGCTTTTCAAGGTGCTTTGGACCTAGGTTCTGAGTAGATTTTGATAGCTGGAGACCCAAAGTGTCATCATGCCCCCTTGTTAGAGCAGGGGCTTGCAGATTCCTCTATTACAGCTTAATTGAGTCCTAGCTAAAGTCTGGTTTACAGAGAATTCACTGAGTCTGCACATCCACCTGCTGGTCATTTCCTTGGTCCTTGAATATATAACTGTAATAGACAAGTTGAATTATTGGGTCCTTAGGTTGTTAGATAAGAGCTATCATAGGGAGGAAGACCAACTGGAAGGCTTTGAAATTGTTCCCTACCCCAGCTAAGATAATAAAAGATGATAATGTTTGCCAGGGGAGATGGTGGTAATTAGTGCCACTCTGGATCCTACGGAGTGAATGGAGACTACCACAGCAAGCTTAACCAAGTAGGAGTCCCAATTCAAGCTGTGTTTGATATGTTATCATTGCTAGGGCAGATTGATAATGACCTCAGGTACATAGTATGAGGCTACTGATTTGGTGAATGCATTCGTTTGTATTCCAATTAGAAATAAGGATAAGAAGCAGTTCATATTCATGTAGAAGAGATAGTATTTATTTCCAGTTTTGTCTAAGGACTATGTTACCTCTTCCACTCTCTACTGTAATACAGTCTGAAGAGATCTGGACTGTCTGGACATCCTGCAGAACTGAATTGACAGCTTATACCAAAATATACTGATGGGTAGGATGAGCAAGAGGTCGCTTATATGGCCTTGGTAAAATACATGCATCCACAGAGTAGGAGATAAACTCTAAGATTCAGGGATCTTCCACTTCTGTGAAATTTTTAGAGGTCCAGTAGTCAGTGGCATGTGGAGACATCCCCTCCAGAGTAAAAGACAAATTTCTGTATCTTGTGTCTCCTACTATAATGAAGCATGATGCCTGGTGGGTCTCTTTGGGTTCTGGAAGCACAAATCTCACACCCAGGAATACAGCTCTGGCTCATGTCCTGGGTGACAAGGAAGGTTGCCAGTTCTGAGTGCAGCCTGGAAGAGCAATGTGCTCTGTAGCAGTCAGTGTAGAATTTATAGCAAGTCCCAGTGGGAGATCACAATATAGGCCCCTGAGATTTTGGAGCAAGGCCATGCCATCTGCAGTGGAGGATTTTACTCCTTTCAAAAAACAGCCCCTGATGTGGTACTGGGCCCTAGTAGAGGCAGAAAGCTTGACCATGAGGCACCATGTTACTGTGTGTTCAGAAGTGCCCGTCATGAGCTGAATTCTGTCAGACATGCCCAGTTATAAAGCTGATGTACCCAGCAGCAGTTCACCATAACACAGAAATGATGTGTTGTGAATCAAACTCCAATAAGACGAGAAGGCACGAGTACACTGCATGAGCTAGTACCCCAGACCCCCATATGACCCAGTATGCTTGTACCAGGACTCCTCCATTAGGCTGTCTGGGGATATAGGGGGTCATATATGGCCAAGAAAGGGAAGAGAAAAAAGCTCAACCTTGATTATGAATGGGTTGGCTTGCTATGTGGGTGGAAGGTGAAAAATGGATGGCAGCACATTGCAGCCACATTTGGACAATGGAGAGGGAAAAGCTTCCTAATGGGCAGAACTTCAAGCAGTGTAGCTGGTCATCCACTTTGCGTGGGAGAAGAAGTGACCTGTGATGAGAATTTATACAAATGCCTGGGCATTGGCAATGACCTGGCCAGCTGGTCAGAATTTTGAAGGAAAAGACTGGAAGATTGAAGATAAGGAGGTCTGGAGCACAGGCATGTGAACAGATCAGAGTGGGTACAAAGGATGAAGATTTTAGTATCACATTTTCATTCTGACCAGGAAGCATCAACCATGGAAAAGGAACAGAATAACCAAGTAGACCAAAAGATTCTACCAATTGACATTAGCCAGGCTTTCTCATGGCCCACCCTGGAACTGGCACAATGGGCATATGAATGGAAAGGCCATGTTTGCAGAGAGAGAGGCTACACATGAGCCATAATGCATGAATTCCCACTTACCTAGGCCAATCTAGCTACTTCTGTCTTTGAAGGTCTAACTTGCCAGCAACAGAGGCCAACACTGAGTACCTGACATGGCACTATAACTTGAGGAGGTAAACCAGCCACTTGGTAGCAAGTCAACAACAGTGAGCCGTTTCCATTCTAGAGTGACCAGTGGTTCATCCTCACAGCGATAAATGCCTATTCTGGATATGAGTTTGCCTTTCTTTCCTGCAGAACCTCAGCCCGTACCACTATCTAGGAGCTTAAAGAAGGCCTGATCCACTGGCATGGGATCCAACTCAACATAGCATCCAAACTGAAACTACTTCACAGTAAAGTTGATGTAAGAGCTGATGACCAAGGCATCTACTGGTTGTATCACCTACTGCACTATCCAGGAGTGGCCGGCCTGAGAGGAGTACTGGACAACCTGCTGAGGGCGCAGCTGAAGTGCCAGTTTAGAGGCAATATGCTGTAAGGATGGAGTGCTACCCTTCAGGATGCAGTATATACACTAAATCCGAGACCTCTGAATGGCATTGCCCCAAAAGGAAGAATATACGGGTCCAGGAACAAAGGGGAGGAAGCAGAAGTGACCACTTAACATCTCAACAAGTCATTGGGAGACTTGGTGCTTCCTGTTCACGCAACTCTGGGTGTTGCAGGTTTAGAAGCTCTGGTTCCCAAAGGGGGTGCATTTTTTGCCAGGGAACACTAGGGTCCCATTGAACTGCAAGCTATGGCTACTGTTTGGGCACTTTGGGCTCTGTCCAGGCACCAGCAGGCAAGACAAGGAGTGCCCATCTTGGCAGGAGTAACTGACCTAAATCAACAGGAAGAGGAAGGGCTGGGCTGCTTTCATATAAAGGGCGGGGAAAAAATACATGTGGACCCTAGGTGATCCATTTGGAAGTCTCTTCATACTTAATTGGAACTGTGGAAGGACATGTGCAGCAATCCCAGCCCATGTGTGTAATTACCAATAAATAGACATTCTCATCAGGAATGAGGATTTGGGCCATACCCAGGTAAGCTACCAAGACCTGTGGAGGTGACAGGTAAAGGACAGTAGAATTTGAAATGAGTAGTGGAGGAGAAAGATGAGTAGCAATTGCTTTGCAGCCCTGAGACCAAGTGAGTGACGAGAGCAGTTTGTCCCAATACCCTCCTTCTTCTAAGCTTTCACTCAGGACGAGAGGTTTAGAGGAATCGTAGAGGAGCTGCTCCCAGAACGTGGGTAGAGAAGTGGATCAGGGTGGTACAAGGGTTGTTTTAAGCTGGCCGTGGGATGCACTACTCAGATTGTCCTTCAAGACAGAACCTGCCGTAAAGACTAAAAGGAAAAAGTAGGATTGAAGAAATCCTGAAGAGATAAGAAATAATGGATGCAAATGCTTCTAAAACTACAGAAACATCAGGAAATAATACGTAGGAAGAAGATGAAGCAGATGACGAAGATGAAGGAAACAAAAAGGACTCCTTTGACAAAATGCCTCCAGCAGCAGTTACAAATGACATTAGTTCACCGCCAAATGCCCAGATACAAATTAAAAATAATGCCAAGAAAATTCCTCCAGAGCTGGCCTATTCAGAAGCAGCTGTTGGCCAAATAAAGAAACTAGTACAGCATTTGTTAATGGTG
Organism: Equus quagga; assembly: GCF_021613505.1. Lineage (NCBI taxonomy): Eukaryota > Metazoa > Chordata > Mammalia > Perissodactyla > Equidae > Equus > Equus quagga. The sequence goes on from NC_060285.1 coordinate 26,400,389, forward strand.
ATACGAAGATTTTCAAACAAAAAAATGTGACTCTCTGCCTATAACTCAGGTAAAGGGTTGCAGACCATCAACTGAAAAAATGGTTAGCTGTGATGCTAAAACTGTGAAGGCAAACGAAGCTGACAATGCAGCGGGACCCTCAAAGAGTCTGAACAGGAAACCACAGGAGTGGATCTGATACGATTATTGATACTGTAGACCAGAGGGTGCCACCTCTGAGTGCTGATGCTATCCTTTTTGAGGACGATAAGCAAAACTTAAAAGATATTGTGAAGTTTCCTCAAAGTTCCCAAATGGCTTTCGAGGTCAAAAGGAGAAACAAATCTCTTGCAGCTCAGAAATGTGAATACTCTTGCAGACTGAAAAGTTAATTCATCTTATTTTCCATGCTGGATCTCAACTCTGAAGGCTTGTCTCTCAAAACTTATTCTGTATCCAACTTTAACCGGCAAAAAGGAAAAATGGGAAAACATCACCTTGGCATTTTCAGAAGATGTTCTTGTTTATATCATTTTGTCCTCTTGTTTCATAGGCAAAGATTTCTGAGTAAAGTGTCATTTTCGTTCTCTTAAAGAGAGAGAGAGGGAAACCTACCTGAGGATTGTAATTAGCTGACAGTTTTCTAGTGCTGTACCTTGAGAATTCACCACGGCATTTCTGCTACAGCCTTACCCTCCCTGACCTGCTCCTCCCCAGTGGCTGAGCACAGCAGTGGTATTAGAGCTAGGCTGTGCTTGCCCATATTTGAGGGACCCCTCAAATGGTCAGTCTTTGCTCTGAGGCTCCCTATTGGTCTGGTCAAGACTTTCTTGGAGCCGTATGGCAGCCTAAGGCTCTTCCTACCTAACCTTGCTTCCTTCTCTCTCCTTTCATGGATAGTAGAGCTGCATCAGTCTGAAGGCACTCCTGGCCTGCTGCATCCTCTCTCCTTTATTCTTAATAGCCATTTCCTCCAATAAATCTCTTGTCCATCTAATTCTGTCTTCGTGTCTGCTTTTCCAAGTCCTGAGCTGACCAAATTCCATGTATTGTAGGATGTTTAGCACCCCTGGCCTCACCCACAGGGGCTGGTAGCACTGTCCCCCAATCTTCAGACAACTAATGACACCTGCACAGATTGCCAAACTGCTTCTCTCGAGAACCGCTCACTTAGAGCATAATCAAGATCACAAAATTTTAGAGCTAGAAGAGTCTTACAGATAAAAAAAATTCAGAGAAAACTTTAATGACTTCCTCTATTTCTTTTCTCCCTCTCCTACAGTGCCTTCACCATCTTTTATCCTCTAATCTAATTCTTGCACCTCAACTGAAACTGATAAACTTGAATAGTGAGTTATAAGTACCAAAGAGGCTAAATGGTCTCAGAATTTAGAGAAAAATTTAGGAAGCGATCACCTTCTGAAATTGAAGCTAGGAAAAAAAGAATCAGTTATGACAGATGAAATTAGGTATCTGTATAAGTAACCCACTGTTGGACTCAGCTGCAAATGTATTGCTTTTTTGATTAGAGTGCTTTCCAAGTTTCTGTCAAGTCACAAGGATATAGTCTCAGGAAGACATTCTTGGAATGTTGAGGTATTGTGGAGTAATCAGTAGTAGGTAGCATTGTCTAAACAAGATCCAACAATTTTAGTTTAGTTGATAAATTTGTAGCAGAGATCATTTTTCACTTTTAATTCAATAAATTTCATCTGGTATATTTAATGATTGCCTACTATCTCCCAAGCATTATATTAAGCACAGAGCATACAATGGTAAGCTGAACACGATTCTTCTCCTCAAAGAGCTTGTTATCTGGAGCATGCATTCTCTATGGGCAAAAAACTTGAGATATTACAATGGTTTGTGGCCCTCCAAAGAGCCACAGTACATAAATAGATAAACCATATCTGTGGTTTAAGATCTCATAGCGGGCAGGAAGGGCAATTAGGAAAAAAAAGTGCCTGAAATGGCTCCTTAGGAGGTCAATCAGTAAACTAAGGTTGAGAAACCTGATCCAGAGGAGGAAAAAGAGAAAAAAGTGAAGAAGATGAAAGAAAGAACAAGAAGGAAAAGAAAAGTTAAATGATGAAAGAGAAACAGGAAAGGAGGAGAGAAGAGATGAGAAAAAGAGAAGGTATATGAAATTTTAAGACAAAAATAGTTTTGTCTACCACTGAGCCATATGACATACAACATTTTTTCCTTGACATTCTGAAATACAAGCTTATTCCTCTTACATTATTTCTGGTTCTGGCAACAAAGTATTAAATGTGAAAAGCAATACTGGAATGCCTGCTTTTATTAAATGAATTCCTATATCCGAGAGCATTCTTTTCTTGCTCAAATACTCCAAATGTCCTCACTTTTTCTCATTTAAAATTTAGACTCGTAAAAACAATTTCCTATCAGGTTCCTAAGGACTCCATTGTTCCACTTAATTGTAACGTGAATTTTGTTAGCTCTGCAATATTGAAACCTTCAGTTTTACAGCAATTATTTCTTTCATTTATCGGCATAGTAGACAAACCCGTTTGTTGTTTGATAGCTTACCAAGCTTTTCTGCAGTATGAGTTTATGCCTCAGGACCGTATACTTTCCTTTGCTCTGAGTATGGGTGCACCTAGCAACTTTCTGATTAGATTTCTCAGGTATCTTGATACCAGGAAGAAAGTGACCTTGCCAGCAGACATTGGTATTTCAGTTAACAGAAAAGTATTATCTTTATTAGCACTTTTAAATACATATTTTATTGTGGTATAATTAACATAGAATAAAATGCACACATCTTAGATGTTCATTTTTTTAAAAGAATTTTTAGAGTAGTTTCAGGTTTACAACAAAATTGAGATGAAGGTACAGAGATTTCCCATATACACCCTGCTCCACACATGCATATCCTCCCCCATTATCAATATCATTCACCAGAATGATAGATTTTTTTTCACTAGTGATGAACCTGGATTGACACATCACAATCAGCTATAGTGCTTAGTTTACCTTAGGGTTCATTCTTGCTGTTGTGTATTCTATGTGTTTGGACAAATGTATAATGACATACACCCATCATTATGTATCATACAGAATATTTTCACTGCCCCGAAAATCCTTTGTCTTCTGCCTATTCTTGTCTCCCACCCCTAACCCCAAACTGGCAATCACTGATCTTTTTATTGTCTCCATAGTTTTGCCTCTTCTAGAATGTCATATAGTTGGACCCTACAGCCTTTTCAGATTGGCTTCTTTCACTTAGTAAATATGCATTTAAGGTTTCTCCATGTCTTTTCATGGCTTGATAGTTCATTCCTTTTTAGCGCTGAATAATATTCCATTGTCTGGATGTATCACAGTTTACTTATCAGTTCACCTGCTGAAGGACATCTTAGCTGCTTCCAAGTTTTGGCAATTATAAATAAAGCTGATTGAAACATCCATGTACCATTTTTTTTAAAAGATTTTATTTTTCCTCCCAAAGCCCCCGGGTACATAGTTGTGTATTTTTAGTTGTGGGTCCTTCTAGTTGTGGCATGTGGGACGCTGCCTCAGCATGGCTTGTTGAGCAGCGCCATGTCCACACCCAGGATTTGAACCAGCGAAACCCTGGGCTGCTAAAGCAGAGTGTGCGAACTTAACCACTGGGCCACGGGGCCGGCCCCCATGTACCAGTTTTAATATGGACATAAGTTTTCCACTCCTTTCAGGAAATACCAAGGAGTGCAGTTGCTGGATCATATGGTAAGAGTATGTTTAGTTTTGTAAGAAACGTCCAAACTGTCTTCCAAAGAAACTGTATCACTTTGCATTCCCACCAGCAAGGAATGAGAATTCCTGTTGCTCCACATCCTTGTCACCATTTGCTGTTGCCAGTGTTCTGAATTTTGGCCATTCTAAAAGATCTGTAGAGGTATCTCATTGTTGTTTTAGTTTGAATTTCCCTGATGACTTATGACATGGAGCATCTTTTCATATGCTTATTTGCCATCTGTATATCTTCTTTGGTGAGGTATCTGTTAAAGTCTTTCACCCATTTTTTAATTGGGTTTTCTTTTTTTTTTTTTTTTTGAGGAAGATTAGCCCTGAACTAACTGCTGCCAATCCTCCTCTTTTTGCTAAGGAAGGCTGGCCCTGAGCTAACATCTGTGCCCATCTTCCTCTACCTTCTATTTGGGATGCCTACCACAGCTTGGCTTGCCAAGTGGTGCCATGTCTGCACCTAGGATCCGAACCGGCGAACCCCGGGCCACTGAACTGGAACGTGTGCACTTAACCGCTGCACCACTGGGCTGGCCCTGGGTTATTTTCTTCTTATTAAGTTTTAAGAGTTCTTTGCATATTTTCGATAACAGGCCTTTCTCTGACGTGTCTTTTGCAAATATTTTCTCCCAGTCCATGGCTTGTCTTCTAATCCTCTTGACATTGTCTTTCACAGAGCATAATTTTCAATTTTAATGAAGTTTGACTTACCAATTATCTCTTTTGTGAATGATGTCTTTGGTGCTGTATCTAAAAAGGCATCACTGTACCCAAGGTCATGTAGGTTTTCTCCTAGTTTTGCATTTTACATTTAGGTCTATGATCCGTTTTGCCTTAATTTTTGTGAAGGGTGTAAGGTCTGTGTCTAGATTCATAATTTTGTATGTAGACGTCCAGTTTGTTCTAGCAGCATTTGTTGAAGTGACTATCTTTGCTCCATTGTATTGCCTTTGCTTCTTTGTTGAAGATCAGTTGACTATATTTATGAGAGTCTATTTCTAGGCTCTCTGTTCTGTTCCATTGATCTATTATTTTGCCAATATCACACTCTCTTGATTTCTGTAGCTTTACAGTAAGTCTTAAAGTCAGGTAGCATTACTCCTCCAACTTTGTTCTTCTCAGATATTCATTTTGATGAGTTTGACAACTGTATATAGCTGTGTAACCACCACTCCAAACAAAATATAGAACTTTCCCATCACCCTAGAAAGTTCCCTTGTATCCCTTTTGTCATTATTCTCTACAACCCCTTTCGGATTTCTAAAACCAGATTAGTATTGTCTTTCCTGGATTTCATATAAATAGAATCATACGGCATGTATTCTGTTGTGCCTGGCTTCTTCTGTTTATCAAAATATCCATGAGATTTATTTACGTTGTTAGGCATATTGGCAGTTCCTTTTTACTGCTGAGTTGTATTCTGTTGTATAAAACTGTAATTTGCTTATCTGTGCTCCTGTTGATGTACATTTAGGTTTTTTCCAGTTTTTAGTTATTATGAATAAGGTTGCTCTAAACATTCTGTATGTCTTTTTGTGAACTTATATTTTCATTTCTCTTTGGTAACTATCCAAGAGTGAAATTGCTGGGTCATGAATAGGGTAGATGAATGTTTAACTATAAACAAATTGCCAAGCAGTATTCCAAAGTGATTGTACTATTTTACACTCACACCAGCAATGTATGAGTTCCAGCTGCTTTAAATCTTCACTAATATTTGTATTATTATTAGGCTTTTTATTTTAGCCACTTTAGTGCATGTGAAATGGAATCTCATTGTGGCTTTAATTCGTATTTCCTTGATGACTAAAGATACTGAGCACCTTTTCATGTATTACTAGCCATTTATGTATCTCATGAAGGGTCTGTTCAAGTCTTTGCTACTATTTTTGTTTTCAAAACTTTTTATTGATATATAATTGACATATAGTATTAGTTTCGGGTGTACAACATAATGATTCAATATTTAAACATACTGCGAAATGATCATCACAATGTCTAGTTCATATCCATCACCATACATAGTTACAAAAAATTTTTTTCCTTCTGATGAGGACTTTTAAGATTTACTCTTCTAGCAACTTTCAAATATGCAATAGAGTGTTATTAACTGTAGTCACCATGTGTCTCTGCCCACTTTTTAATCATATTGGTTTTTTGCTATTGAGTTTTATGAGTTCTTTATGTATTTTGGATATTACCCCCTTATCAGATATATCATTTGCAAATATTTTCTCCCATTTTGTAGGTTGCCTTTTCATTTTGTTGATGGCTTCCTTTCTGTGTAGAAGCTTTTTAGTTTGATGTAGTCCCACTTGTTTATTTTTGCTTTTATTGTCTTTGCTTTTTGTGTCAAATCCAAAAAATTATCACCAAGACTGAGGTTAAGGAGCTTACCAACTATGTTTTCTTCTAGGAGTTTTATGGTTTCAGGTCTTACATCCAAGTCTTTAATCCATTTTGAGTTTGTTTTTGTGTATGGTGTAAGATAGTGGCCCAGTTTTCCCAACATCGTTTATTGAGGAGACTGTCCGTTCTCCATTGTATACTCTTAGCTCCTCTGTCGTAAATGAATCAACCATTTATGTGTAGGTTTATTTCTGGGCTATTCTGTTCTATTGATCTCTACGTCTGTTTTTATGTCAATAGCATACTTTTTTGACTACTATAGTTTTGTAATATAGTTTGAAATCAGGAAGCATGATGCCTCTAGTCTTCTTCTTTCTCAAGCCTGCTTTGGCTATTCAGTCTTTTGTGGTTCCATACAAATTTTAGGATTATCTGTTCTATTTCTGTGAAAAATGCCATTGGAATTTTGATAGAGATTGCATTGAATGTGCAGATTGCTTTGGGTAGTATGCACACTTTAACAAGATTAATTCTTCCAATCCATAAGCATGGAATATCTTTCCATTTATTTGTGTCTTCTTCAATTTCATTCATCAGTGCCTTATAGTTTTCAGTGTATAGGTCTTTCACCTCCTTGGTTAAAGTTATTCCTAGGTATTTTATTCTTTTTGATGCAGTTATAAATGGGATTGTTTTCTTAATTTCCCTTATAATTTGTCATTAGCATATAGGAATGCAACAGATTTTTGTATGTTGATTTTGTATCCTACGACTTTACTGAATTTGTTTACTAGTTCTAACAGTTTTTTGGTGGAGTCTTTAGGGTTTTCTGTAGATAATATTATAAATTGATTAATATTAATTATTGTTAATTATATATGTTATACAATTTTCTTGCCTAATCTGGGTAAGACTTTCAACACTATGTTGAGTAAAAGTGGCAAGAGTGGGCATCCTTGTCCTGTTCTTGATCTTGGAGGAAAAGTTTTCAGCTTTTCACTATTGAGTATTATGTTAGTTGTGGGCTTGTCATATATGGCCTTTATTGTGTTGAGGTACTTTCTGTCTATACCCACTTTGTTGAGAAGCTATTATCTTAAGTGAGTTATTGTTCATAACTTAATTTTTATTGTTAATTTGTAAGAGTTCTTTATAGATATAGATATAGATATAGATATATATAATCTTTTTTTTTTTGGTGAGGAAGATTGGCCCTGAGCGAACATCTGTCCCAATCTTCCCCCATTTTGTATGTGGGATGCTGCCACAACATGACTTGATGAGCAGTGTGTAGGTCTGCGCCCAGGATCTGAACCTGCTAACCTCAGGCCACCAAAGCAGAGCTCATAAACTAAACTACTATGCCACTGGGCCGGCCCCTTTATATATTCTTGATACAAGTCCTTTGCTAGATACACATGTGGTGAATATTTCCCAGTCTGTAGCACAATGTTGTCTTTGAAGAATAGAAATTTAAATTTTGATGAAGTCCAATTTGTCAAATTTTTCTTTTTATGATTAGTGCCTTTTGTGTCTCATGCCTGAAATACTTGCCTACTCCAAAGCTATAAAAATGCTCTTCTATGTTTTCTTCTAGAAGTTTTATGGATCTGGGTTTAACACTAGGCCTATGAGCCATCTTTAATTAATTTTTGTGTATGAAGCGAAATAGAGCTGAAGTTCTTTTTTTAACAAATAGATATCCAGTTGTCTTAGCAATATTTGCTAAAAAAAATACCCCAACTTTCTTTCACCATTTTTTTTTTCTGCTTTATCTCCCCAAACCCCCCCTGTACACAGTTGTATATCTTAGTTGCAGGTCCTTCTAGTTGTGGGATGTGGGACGCCACCTCAATGTGGCCTGACGAGCAGCGCCAAGTCCGCGCCCAGGATCCGAACCCTGGGCCGCCGCAGCGGAGCGCGCGAACCTAACCACTCGGCCACAGAGCCGGCCCCTCTTTCACCATTTAATTGCTTTGGTGCCTTAGTTAAAAAATGAAATGACTGTATATGTCTGGGTATTTCTAGACCAGAATCTTTTTATTTACTAGTCTCTCCTTATGCAAATAACACAGTCTTGCTCACGGTAACTTTATAGAAGTTTTGAAATCAGATTGTGTAAGTCTTCTAATTTTGTTGTTTTTTAAAGATGGTTTTGGCTATTCTAGGTCCTTCACCATTTAGACAAATTTTAGAATTATTTTGTCTGTCTTAGAAAAAGTCTGCTTGGATTTTGAATAGGGATTGGATTGAATCTATAAATCAATTTAGGAATAATGGACAGCTTAATGATAAGAGTTTTCCCATTCACGAATATGACGTATTACTCCATTTACTTAAGTCTTCTTTAATTTCCTTCAGCTATACGTTGTTGGTTTTCAATACAGAGGCACATCTTTTGTTAAGATTATTCCTAGGTTTCTGATGTTTTTGGATACATTATAAATGGCGTTGTTTTCATTTCCCAATTGTTTGTTGCTAGTACATAGAAGTAGAACTGATTTTGGCATATTGACCCTATCCTATGACTTACCAAATTATTAGTTCTAGTAGCTCTTTTGTATATTCCATAGGCTTTTCTATGTATATAATCACATTGTCTGCGAATACACTTTTCTTTTTCTTTCCAATGTAGTCTGTGAATACAGTTTTACTTTTCCAATTTTTTAATTGATATAATCCATACGCTAAGAAATTCATTTTAAGTATATAATTTAGCAGTTTTCAGTATATTCACAAAGGTGTGCAACCATCATCACTATCTAACTTGAGAATATTTTCATCACTCCAAATATAAACCTCGTACTCATGAGCAGTTACTCCCCATTGTCCCCATCCCCAGCCCCTGACAAACACTAATCTACTTTCTTTCCCTATGGATTTGCCTATTGTGGATGTTTCATATAAATGGAATCATACGATATGTGGTTTTCATTTAGCATATAATGTATTCAAGGTTCATCCAGGTGGTAGCATGAACCAGTACTTCATTTCTTTTTATGGCTGAGTAATATCCCACTGCATAGATATACCACATTGTGTTTATTCATTAGTTGATAGGCATTTGGGTTATTTCTACCTTTCACTTATTATGAATCACATTGCTATGAATATTTGTGTACAAATTTTTATGTGAACATGTTTTCACATAGTTTCACTTGGGTATACACCCAGAAGTGGAATTGCTGGGTCATATGGTAACTCTACGTTTAACCTCCCGAGGGACTGCCAAACTATTCCCAAAGCACAATTTTACATTCCCACCACTGGGGTGTGAGGGTTCCAATTTCTCCACATCTTCACTAACTCTTGTTATTGTCCATCTTTTTGCTTAAAGCCATCCTAATGGGTATAAAGTGGTATCTCACTGTGGTTTTGATTTGCATTATCCTAATGACAAACAATGTTGACCATCTTCTCGTGTTTATTGGTCATTTGTATTTCTTCTTTGGAGAAATTTCTATTTAAATTCTTGGTTCACTTTTTTTTTGGAGGAAAATTAGCTCTGAGCTAACATCTGTTGCCAATTCTCCTCTTTTTTACTGAGGAAGACTGGCCCTGAGCTAACATCCATGCCCATCTTCCTCTACTTTATATGTGGGATGGCTGCCACAGCATGGCTTGACAAGCAGTGTGTAGATCTGAACCCAGGATTTGAATTGGTGAACCCCGGGCCACCGAAGCGGAACGTGCGAACTTAACCGCTGCACCACTGGGCCAGCCCCTCTTGGTTTACTTTTAATTATTTTTTAAATTGCAGAATTGTAAGAGTTCATTATATAGCTTGGGTGCAAGTCCCTTATCAGATATATGATTTTCCCATATTTTCCCCCATTCTGTAGGTTGTCATTTTACTTTCTTGATAGTGTTCTTTAAGCAAAGTTTTAAATTTTGATAAAGTACAATTTATGTTTTTTTCTTTGGTTGTGTCACATCTAAGAAACCACTGCCTAATCCAATTGCCATGAAGATTTATAGCTATGTTTTTTCCCAAGAGTTTTATAGTTTTAGCTCTTACATTTGGATCTTTGAGTCATCTTAATGTGTATGTGGTGTGAGATAGGGGTCCAAGTTCATTCTTTTCCATGTGGATATCCAATTGTCCCAGCACCATTTATCTGAAAAGACTATTCTTTCCCCCATTGAGTTGTCTTGTCACCTTTGTCAAAAGTCAGTTGGCCATAAATGTAAGGGTTTCTTTCTCTGAATTCTATTCCACTGATCTGTACATGTCTGTGCTTTGGGCAGCACAACACTGTCTTCATTACTGTAGTTTTAAGTTTTGAAATTAGGCAGTCCAAGTCTGTCCAATATTTATGCTTTTATTTTTTTATTGCTTTAAGACTTTTAATATAATCCTGAATATAAGTGGTGAGAGCAGACATTCTTACCTTAGATTGTTCCTAATCTTAGGGGGAAAACATGTAATATTTCACCATTATGTTTTTAAAGATGATGTTATCGTATTGAAGAAGTTCCCCTCTATTCCTAGCGTGCTGAGAGTTTTTAACAGGAATGGGTTTTAAATTTTGTCAAATACATTTTCTGCATCTATTGAGACCATCATTTTGTTTTTCTCTTTCATTCTCTTAATGTGGTGAATTAGACTGACTTTTCGATGTTAAATCTCTTTCCTTGGCCATGGTATCTTACTTTCTATACTGCAAAGTTCAAATTGCCAATATTTGTTTAAGAACTGTTAATCTATATTCATGAGGGATGTTTGTAATTTTCTTATAAAATGTCCTTGTCAAGTTTTGGTATCAGGATGATGTTGGCCTCATAAAATGAGTTTGGAAGTGTTTCTTCCTGCTCTATTTTCTGAAATAGAGTAGGAATGATATTTTATCATCTTTAAATATCTGATAAAATTTACTGGTGAAGCCATCTGCACCTGGAGTTTTCTCTGTGGGAATGTTTTTGATTACGAATTCAATTTCTTTAATAGATACTGGGCCATTTAGATTTCTTTTCCTTCCTGTGTCAGTTTTTTGTAGTTTTTCAGGAATTTGTCCATTTCACTTAAGTTGTTGAATTTATTGCATAAAGTTGTTAAAACTATCCCTTTAATATGTGTATAATTCTATTAGCATTTTGTCTACATTAAGACTTTTGTACACAAAAATAAAGTAGATGACAAATAATCAATCAGGGGAAAAAATACATAACATACGGCAGAAAAAAGATGTGTGCGTGTGTGTGTATATGTACACACACACACACACACACAGTGATGGTACTTATGTTATTTCTAGAAGCCCCTTTAATTAAAAAAGGGAGTGACGAACATCCTTGTGAATCTGTTTTTTTGGTTATTTTTCTTAGAGAGAATGACTAGGAAATGAGATTGTTGGGGCAAAGGCTAATGCTGATGTTAAATTTTAGTAAATAAGGTTGTACCAACTTCAACTTCACACCAGTAGTGTTAATTGTATCCCCATACCCCTACCTGCACTGATAGATGAAAAGGATCTGCTTGGAAGTAGAACATCTTTTCATTTGTTAATTAGACGTTGGTTCTTCTTGGTTTAGGAATGTCCTCTTGATATCCTTTGCCAATTTTATTTATTGTGGTGTTAAGTTTTAAAATTGATATGCTATGAGCCTTTCGTATATTAGGAATATTTTTCCCTCTTCTTCTACATGATACCAATTTATTTTCCACTGGTTCATTATTTGTGTTCCGATTTTGTGTGTAGAAGATTACAATCTTTATGAGGTTAATTTTTACTAATTTTTTCTTTTATGGTTTCTGGTTCTTGTTTCATACTTAGAAAAGGCCTCTCTCACTCAAGATTTTAAAGATACCTCCATTTTTGGTAGTATTTTTATGGTTTTATTCTTTACATTTAAACTCTCCATCTGGTATTTATTTGAGAAATGAGATAGATGTAAAGCTTCTTCCCACTGACCAATGATTTGTAACGTATAGTTTACTGATTACCACTGAGATTTCTAGAATTAGACTGCCTGGCTTCCACCCTTATCAGTAAGGGCTCTAGGGAACATTGTAAAAATCGAGATAGTAATTGTACCTATCTTACAGAAGGTTAAATAACACCACCTGAAGAAGTGCTCCAGTACTTGACACGTAAGTGCTCAGCAAATGTAAGCTATTATGATATTAAACACTCATCCATACACAGCAGTTTATTTCTGGATTCTATATTCTGTTCACTCATCCATCTCCCACGTCTATCTGATCCATCCATCAACACGCCATTACCACTGTCCCATCTAAAGGTTCCTCTTTCCTCATTTCAACAAAAGAGGTCATGTCTGTTTTTCTAATCATAACTAGAGCCCGAAAATGTTAACTTCAGGGGTAAAAATAAGCTGCGCTTCACAACACAGTGTGAATCATAACCAAGGCACCGAACAAACGCTGGGGGAAGGGAGGGTGCCTACCTCTTCTACCACCTACTCTGAAAGAGTGAAACCCTTTCTTGTTTCAGCTTTTGGCATCCAACTGACGCTCTCAAAAGCTAGTCCCTTCTTTCCAACCCTAGTTTACAAACTGAAGACAAATGGTTTACCACGTTCCCCGGGCGGGCCCTGAACCTGCGGCCGCGGCGCGATGAGGTTTGGAGCAGGAGGGACGGGCCCCAGCCGGCTGCTTCCTCGCGGCAGCGGAGCAGACTCCCCACTCGTGGGCAGGAGACTTTGGGACACAAAAATTCTGCACGGTCGGGCACGAAGGCAGACGGGGTGCCGGCAGGACCACCATCGGGGCCCTCAAAACAAGGAAGAGGGTGGCAAGGGCCGGCCAAGGGAAGGAGAAGCGTGAAATGGGGGAAGCCCTCGAGACACTGCGTTGGAGAAGGCGAGGGACATCAGCGCGCGTCACCTGGCTCCCTGGAGCGAGGGCCGGCCCGGCTCAAGGGAAGTCTGCGTCCCCCAGGGCCGTCTCGCACCAGTGCAGGCTCGCCACTCCCGCCTCTGCTCCTTCTCCTCCTCCCTCTAACGGCCTCCGGCGTCCGCGGCGTCCGCGGCGTCCGTGACGTCGGCGTGGGGGTGGGACTTCCTGCTTCGCGCGCCTTCGGGTCTAGCGGCCGAGTCCGCTCCGGGAGCGTGAAGGGTGGCGGACCCCTTGGCAAGCCGGACCCCCGAGGAGGAGCGGGGCTTTCCGCTTGCGCCGCCGCCCTCTGGCCCTCGGAGCTCTCGCGGGATACTCAGCCGGGCCCGGGGTCCGGAGCCCCAGGGGCGCGCTCGGCCCTGTCCGCCTCCAGCTCCTCCTCCTCAGCGTGCGCCGCGAGCGGCCGCTGGCACCGCGCCGGGCGAGCGGGCTGGGCCAGCACCCGCGGCGGGGCCCGGCGCTCTTGGCCCCCATGCCCCCGCGAGGCGAGGTCAGTGGGTGCCGGCGGCTGGAGCAGTGGAGGCGACCCCCGGCGGCGAGTGCGGCCAGAACCCCGGTCCCTGTTAAGTTTTCTGTGCGCAAGTTGCAAGGACCGTGTGGGAGTCTGGTACGTAGCCTCTCTCTGTGGGGACGCTGTCTGGTCCCTGTTTTGGAAGACCTTTTTTTCCCTTCACAACTGGCCCTTGAATTCTTTTTTTGTTATTTTTCTTGTGAAATAATTGGAACGGGTGTTAGAAAAGGAGGCTTTGCGACGTGTCCTGGAGCCCCTGAAATGCACGTGAAACTCTCGGTGGAGCTCTCGGATGCCCTCCGGCGCGGTGCTCGTAGGGAGTTTAGTGACTGGCTCAGCGTCTGGTACCTCCAGTTGAGTTTGTGATGAAAAAGCTGTGCCACCGTTTTCCTTGACCCTGAAGACAGCTTGGATAGTGATGTTGGCCGTCATTACAGACTAGGAAATGTAAATGAATGCCGGGCTTAAGTGGACACTTTGATTAATCCTTAGTGTCCAGCGTTTGACCATAATAAATGGGCACTTAGCTCATAAAGGTGCTCACTGCCAAGTATTTTAAAAGCCTTTGGTCACATTAATTGTAATGATGAAACTGTTTGAATAAAATCTCAAAGACGTCTAGGGTGACAAGAAACTTGTTCTTAATAGTGCATAATGTGTTCAGAATATGGGCACAAAATGCTCGAGTAGGTCTAAACTGAGTGTGTTCTTAATGCTTGTTACCAAGCAACATCTCCGTAAACAAGCCCAGTGTTCAACTAGGATATAATTAAGTGTGTTTCTCCTACAATTATCTGGATTCAGAATTCTCTAAATTCATAAGTTAAGCCTGTAGGTGGTTACAGTTAATACTCACCTTTTGTATTGTTTGGATTCAAACTCTTTTTTTGTTTAGAATTATTAGAATGCTTTAAATTTCAGTGTCACACAGGACTCTCCAGAGAGTTGCAAATAGTTTTGACTTACCCTTTGGTTATTTAGGACAGAGTATGTCGGATACTCCCCTTCTTTGGAGTATTTTCTTTTCTAACCAGGCTATATTCAGGAATTTTCTCAAATAATAGAGTTATACCCATTTAGGGTTACACAGAGCGCTGGGAGATTGAAACACTGATTGGCCACAGGTGGTTTTTAAGCCTTGGTTTAGGCAATAACTTCACTTTTTCTCCTCCCATTGAACCCTTAATGATATAATTTGCGCAGATAGTCTTCCAAGCACTTTTTCATGATATTTTGAATGCAGTAACCTTTCAGGTAGTAGGAGAGTAGATGGGAACATTTGAGACGCTGTGAGACTGAATGACTTCTTTGAAATCAAACTGTCAGTAATGGGAATTGGAACTTGAAGTTTAATGTTCTTTACGTCATGCCCTTACTATATTGCAAAAGTCTGTAGACTTCATTTAGTCCCCTCCCCCTTTTTCTTGCCCATATGCTGATGTTGAAGTAATGAAATGTTCAAGAATTGGGCAAGACAAGCAGAGAAGAAGAAAAATCAAGAATGACTCATGTTGCGTGATAAAATCCTTAGTAATCAGAAGTCAGCATTTTGTCCTGGGAATTTCTAATTCAAGAAGCTTAGAAGAATGAAATCTTAACAGAAAGATTAGTGAATTGTCAGAATTCTTGGTGTGTGTGTTTTTCTAGGTACTGTCTATGCCTAAAGTAAATGAGTTTTATTTTAACTTTGTCATGCATAATGTATTAGGTTCAGTAAGTAATTTTCTCAAATTGTCTAATCTGTATGTACTTTTAGGGAATGCGTGTATCTATGTAAAACATTTCCGGAAGTATTCTTTCCTGCTGATTAAAGTTCCCATTTCTTAATCGGAAACCCTCAAAATCTCTTCTCACTCTGCCTTTTCAAATTTATGTTCTTTATGGAAAAGCTCTGCTCTGACCAGACTGGTTTCTTCTCTGTCCTCTAAACCTACTATGCGCTTTCACCCTTCCTTAGCAGTCTTCATGTCGTTCTACCTACCTGACTTGATTTCTTCCCTTCATTCCTAAAATCTAAACTGTACCTTTTCTATAAAGTTCAACTCCACCATGACCTCTGTAGAGGAGGAAAAATTCCTCACCCTTTTAGGGTCTCTGGCTGGACCTAAGTTGACATAAAACAGATTATCAGAAGAAAAGCATACAAGGTTTTAAAAATTTTTACATGTTCATGGGGGCCTTCACAGGAGAATGAAGACCTGAAGAAGTGACCAGAGGAGAAAGCTTTTATATCGTTCAGACAAAGAAACCATAAATTTGTGAAAAATTGACAAGACAAAGGGGTTTGGGCTAGGAGTAGTAAATTATGGAGGAGTTACTAGGAAGATAAAGGTTTCACAAGGTTTGTACAGGTTTCTGGGCTTCAATTCCCTGTCTCTGGTGATAAAAAGTCCTCAGTCCTCGTTCCTCCTGGTACAAGGAGGACACCTTTCATGTTAGAGTTTTATCTCCTGGTTCTTCAGGAAGAAAAACTAGGGTGAGAGTTCCCCTCTCGTACTTGCTGGTTCTCAAGTGCCTTCAAGTCAAAATAATCGATATACCAAAACAGCGTATTTTGAGGTGACGTGTTCTGAACTCCTTCACCTCTGAAATCCTATAGTGTGTATTTGTTAGTCATACTCATTTGATACTTACACTTTACGTTGTATTGTTTTATCATTTCTGTGTTTGCCTAATCTTCTTAACTAGATTTTAAGCTCCTTAAGGGCAGGACACCAGATATTATCCTTAGTTTCTTCCAAATAAAAGTTGCTCAATAAGTGTTTCTTCCTTAGAATCTTAGTTTTAAAAACGCTTCCCACCTCTTTCCTCCCTCTCCCCCTCCCCCTCCCTTTCTTCCTCCCTCTCTCCTCCTGTGCCTTTCTCCCTATCTTCCCATTTGACCCTTTTCTATTGTGCGTTTTACCAGGTCAAGACTTAATTTATGAAATTATGTCACTACTTTTATGGCCCTCATAATAAATTAGCAGTTCTGTTAAGTTTTATATTTTTTCACCAGGACTGCCTGTCTGGGTCATCGGAGATCACAGACTGTGTAGTCTAGCACTAGTTTTTTTTCTTTTTTAGTTTAACCAAGATGTAATCCAGGAAGAAATAAGAAAGTCAGAAAGTGCCCAGTTATTTACTTTTGTATGTTGTAACTTCAGATTACTTTTGGATTAAAATTCCTAGAGTTAGGAGGAACCTAAACCTAGCCATTCTCTTTTGGAAAGCGTCTGTCACTCTCACAATGTCTTTAAATAAATGCGAGGTAATTTTTATAGTCTGGCTGTAAATCCTGGATCTGATGCTTACAACAAAGAGTTTCTTCAGTTAAAGATATAAAAAAGGGAAGTTGAGTCTCAGAGTCTTTTATAAATCTTGGTTTGATTCAGTTATTTCTTAGAGAGCTTGCTGTCCTAGCTTCTGAGTTGTTGCCCAGGAACACAATTGCAGTATAACACAGCAACCATCGAAAACATTAGCATTGGACTATGGGGATTTTCCTGATGAAGTTGCAGTGCCTATCTCTAGTGTTCACATTCAGTCTGTCTTTCTCAGATGAATTACATTTTGGTTTAAGGCAGACATCTGAAGTATTGTTAAAAGGCATACAATATAATTAAGTATATATTTTTTGTAGTGCTGGCAAATTATAACTTCTTACACATTGTCACATAGAGATGCATAATAAATATCTATTGAATTACAGTGTGTGTGAAGGATATGTGAAAAGATTGGTTCAATTAAAGGTTATTCTGGGCAGAAAAGCTATTAAGTAATAATTAACATCAGAGTTCTCCACAACTGATAGAGCCAGCCAGAGCTGAGGAGGATGAAGTTGAAATGGTTTTTCTCTAACTAACATTTTTATGTTACTACTGGAGCTTCATGGAAACCTTAGATCAGTAAGCATGAATTAACAGGCACCATGATTTTGTGGGAAGAGAATTTTGATTCCAGAGACCAAGGTTTGGCTGAGTTAGTCATTTAAACTTTCTTGGCTTATTCTCTCATTTGAAAAAATAAATTCCTGAAGGTGTCTTTCAGAAATCGTATGCTTCCAATTTAAAGCAAATTTTATTTCTCCTGTTTGTTGGTTTAGTTAATATTTGAGTGTCTATTATTTGTCTTGTACTCTGCGAGGTACTGAGGAGACTGTGAATAAGACATAGTGCCAAGTCTCAAGCAGCTTCTTGTCTGGAGAAATGTATAGTTATTTGTAATATAACATAGGAAGAGCCATAAAGATAAATAAAGGTGTGTTCTGGGGGCATGTAGGAAGGACATATGATCTAGAACTGCAGACAGTACCCTACGATTGAGGAATGCCTCATTAGAATTATGTAACTGTAATCTGAGAATGTGCAGGGAAGTATTCAACCTGGCCTGGAGGGAGTTAATCAGTCAAGGAAGACTGGGAAGAAGTTTTTCTGAATTGGAGAAACAAAGTCAGACATCATCAGCAATAGTGGTAGTAGTTCAGATCCTGAGTATAGATGAGACTCCTAGGGAGAGTGTGTAGAACCAGAAAAGGGCTAGTGAATATCGCATATAATGGGTAGGTGGAGAAAGTAGGGAAGAAAATCAGAAAATGGTAGAGTCTTGGAAGCTAAGACAGAAATGCGTATCACATTTAGTTTGTTGATTAAATGGAGGTTGTTGGTCAAGAAGCATTGTGTAGCACTATAAATGTAAACCCATCCCTACAAAAATGTGCTCTATAAAGACCTGAACTTTCAAATGGGGATAGCTCACATCTTTGGTTAGCGTCATAACATAGAGGAAAGAGTATGTATTTTGGACCCTGAGTCCTGGAATAGAAGGTTAGAATCTTGCCTCCACCATTTTACTGGCTGCTTGACTTTTTGGATCACTTAGTTTGGGGTTCTCATTGTCTTCATGTATAAAATGATACTTTTTTCTCAAGAGTCATAATGGCTTAAAAGATATATGTTGTAATGCTTGACTCAGTCATAGTGGGTACTCCGTAAATGTTAATTTTAATTTGTTTCATTGTTACAGACTGTTCTCCTGAACGATATACCCCTTTTCCCTCCTCTTCTCCCCCTCCCCATCAAATTCTTTTATCCTTCAAGATCCACCAGAATTTCTTCCTTTTTCTTGATGCCTTCCTATATGGATGACATTCCAAATTTTCTGCGATGAAATGAACATTTTCTTGTATCCCTCAGAACTTTCATAATCTTTTATTTTTAACCTTAAGAAGGAAATTTTATCCACATATTAGAAGTCTTCAAATAGGTGGTTCTAGGATTGTCAAATCAGCGGCTCAGTGACATTGTTAAGAACCTGTATTCTTTGTTTTTGGTTGGCCATCCTTTGAACGTCGCCTTGATACAGCAGTTCAATCATCACATTTTCCGAAGTTCAGAAGAGATAACTTCTCTCTTCTACCCACCCCCTTTTTAACAGCTTTATTGAGGTATAATTTACATACTATAAAAGTCACTCATTGGGGGGCCAGCCCCATGGCTAAGTGTTTAAGTTGATGCACTCCGCTTTGGTGGCCCAGGCTTTGCTGGTTCGGATCCTGGGCGCGGACCTACGCACCACTCATCAAGCCATGCTATGGTGGCATCCCACATAGAAGAACTAGAGTGACCTACAACTAGGATATACAACTATGTACTGGGGCTTTGGGGAGGAAAAAAAAAGAGGAAGAGTGGCAACAGATGTTAACTCAGGGCCAATCTTGAAAAAAAACAAAGAAAGAAAGCTATTAAAAGTGGACTTCTTTTCAGTCTAGTTGGATCCTGGGTAAAGACCCAGGACTTGCTCTGGAAGGAAGAGCTGCCCGTAAAAAAAAAAACAAAAGAAAAATCATTCATTGTAAGCATACAATTCAGTGATTTTTTAGTAAATATATAGAGTTGTACAACCATTGCAAGGCAATTTAAGAACATTTTCAGTAATGCTCCCTTCCCTGAATTCTCTCAAGCTTGTTTGCAGTCAGTTCAATTCCCACCCCAGCCAACCACTTATCTGCTTTCTGTCTCTATAAATTTGTCTTTTCTGGGTGTTTCATATAAATGGAATAAAAAATATAGTAGTCTTTTGCCCCTGGCTTCTTTCACTTAATATTTTGATGTTCATCCATGTAGCAGTATTGTGTTTTTTTTTATTGCTGCATAGTATTCTCTTGTATAGATATGTCATATTTTATTCATTCATCAGTTGATGGCCATTTGGATTGTTTCCACTTTTTTGCTCTTATGAATAATGCTGCCATGAAGATTTGTGTAAGTCTTTGCGTGAACATATGTTTTCAGCTGTATGGGAGGAAGACATTTCCTCTACTCACTCTAGGTCCTTCTGACTAGGCCACGAATTAAATTCACATGCAGAATAACAGGAGAAAATTAAACAAAGCTTTATAACATGTATACATGGGAGACACTCAGGAAAACTGAGCAACTCACCCAAATGGCAGAGGTTCTCATCTTAAATACCATCTTCAGCTACAAAGGAGGATGTTGGGGGTGGGGGAGTGAGTTATGGGAGATTACCTGACAAGCACAGTAAACAAGAGTAAGGTTAATATGCAGATTTAAGTCCTTGCCTTCCGCATTGATAAGAGTTTTTAGAGATAAAGTCATCCCCCCTTCTTTCTGGTAGAGAGGGAGACACCTTTACAGATGGAGATTTCCCTTACAAATATAAATATCTCTTACCAAGGGTAACTTGTATGTTTCAGAGTTCCTCTCATGGCTGCAGTTTTTAAAAGCAACCAGCCCAAAATAATCCTCATGCCAAAGAGACATATCTTGGGGTTGCCAATTCCAACCCCCCCACACATCTCTATTGGATAGAGTCCTAGGGGTGAAATTGCTGAGTTGGATGGTAAAGTTGAGGGTATGATATATTTGGTCTTTGTCCCTGGTTGCTGATGCTGAGCTCCTAAAACCCTTGTGATTCCCTGAGTGGTAAGGAGTGGCTTTGGTTATTCATAATGAGCCCCTTTTGATCAGACATAAGCATATGCTGGTGAAGTGACTTAGGAGGGGTCCCTAGCTAGCCTCAGATAGGGCTGGGCACCAGAAAGAGCAACGGATGAGAGAGTTGGAACTTTCAGCCATACCCACTGACCTCTGGGAAGCAAGGAGGGAAACTAGACCTCTATGAAAACTCTTGAACAATGTGATTCCAAGAGCTTCTGAATAGATGAACACAGGGGCTGGGAGAGTGGCACTCCCAGATAGAGGGCATGGAAACTGCACCCCTTCCCCCATACTTTGTACTATGCGTGTCTCTTCCATTTGGCTGTTCCTCAGTTATATCCTTAATAATAAATCAGTAATAGTAAGTAAACTGTTTGCTTGAGTTCTGTGAGCCATTTTAGCAAATTATGAAACCTGGGGAGGGGGTTATGGGAACCCCTGATTTATAGCCAGTTGGTCAGAAGTGCAGTTGGCAGCCTGGGACTTGTGACTGGTGTTTGAAGTGGGAGCAGTTATGTGGGACTGAGCCCATAACTTGTGGGGTCTGCACTAAATCTGGATAGTTGGTGTCAGAGTTAGTTAAATTTTAGGACACTCAGTGGATAGAGAACTGGAAAAAGTTGGAGAATTGGTTGGTATGAGGAAAAAACCCACACATTTGGTGTTAAAAGTGTTGTGAGTCAATAGTTCAGAGTTTGTTTTTAACCTTTTAAGAAACTGCCAAAATGTTTTCGAAAGTGACTATACCAATTTCATTCCTACCAGAAATGTGCAAATGTTCCAGTTTCTTCACGTTCTCATCAGCACTTGGTATCATCTGTCTTTTTGATTTATACTATTCTTACTGGGTGTCTAGTAGTGTCTCATTGTGATTTTAATTTGCATTTCCCTAAACATAAATGATGTTGAGCTTTCCATATGCTTATTAGCCATTTATAAGTCTTTGGTGGAATGTCTGTTGAAGTCTTACCCGTTTTTTAGCTGGTTTTTTGTCTTACAATTGGATTGTAAAAATTCTTTATATATTCTGAATAAAAACTTTTCTGTTTACCAAGACTTTCTCCCAGTTTGTGGCTTATTTTTTCTTAACTGGTGTCTTTGAAGTGCAAAAGTTTTTAATCAAATCAAATTTATTATTTTTTTCTTTTATGGTTTATGCTTTTGATGTTGTGTTCAAGAACTTTTTGCCTAATCCAAGGTCACAAAGATTTTTCTCCTGTGTTTTCTTTTAGCTCCTTCCTTTAGATCCAGGATCCAGATTCAATTAACTTTGTGTGTGGGGTAAGAAAAGGTCTGAGTTCTTTTATTTTTTGTGCCAAGTGGATGCCAAGTTGTCCTAGTACCATTTGTTAAAAAGGCTATTTTTTCCCCTTAAATTGTATTGGTACCTTTGTAAAAAAAATCAGTTGCCTATAATGTAAAAGTTTATTTCTAGAGTCTCAATTCTGTTCCGTTTATCTGTATTCATGGCCTTACTCCAATACCACACTGTCTTGATTACCGTAGTGTTACAGGAAATTTCAAAATGGGTAGTGTAAATTTGACTTTTTCAAAAGTGATTCTAGATCTTTTCCATTTACCTGTAAAATTTAGGATCAGTTTGTCAGTTTCTACAAAAAATACTTGCTGTGCTTTGATAGAGTTTGCATTGAATCCATAAATCAATGTGGGAAGAATTGCTAACTTAATTGAGTCTTTCAATCCATGCACATGTAATGTTTCTCCATTATTTAGATCTTTCTCTCAACAGTGTTTTTAGTTTTCTTTTTTTAAACATTATTTATTTTTATTTTCATTTATTTATTTATTTATTTATTTATTTATTTGAGGAAGATTATCCCTGAGCTAACATCTGCTGCTAATCCTCCTCTTTTTGCTGAGGAAGACTGGCCCTGAGCTAACATCCGTGCCCATCTTCCTCTAGTTTATATGTGGGACGCCTGCCACAGCATGCCCTGCCAAGTGGTGCCATGTCCACAACCGGGATCTGAACTGACGAAACCCGGGCCGCCAAAATGGAATGTGCCCACTTAACCACTGAGCCACTGGGCTGGCCCCTTTAGTTTTCAATATATAAATCTTGCACTTCTTTTGTTAAATTTATTCCTGAGATTTGATGATATTGTTGGGAATGGAGTGTTCATAATTTGATTTTTAGATTGTTTGTTACTAGCATATAGAAATGCAACTTTTGTATATTGTTTCTACATAGGTGATTGTGTCTATTAAAAAAACAATTCTTTCTTTCCAATTTGAATGTTAATACATTCTGTCACTCATTTTTGCCTTATTGCATTGGCTAGGCACTCCAGTAAGATGTTGAATGGAAGTGTTAAGCATGCATTGCTTTGCTCTTAGTCTTAAGGGGAAATTATGCAGATTTCAACTGTTAAGTATGATGTTAGCTCTAAGTTTTCTGTAGATATCATTTATTAGGTTGAGGAAATGTTCTTATGTTCCTAGTTTGTTGAGAGTTTTTCATCATGAGTGGGTGTTGGATTTTGTCAGGTTATTTCCCCTGCATCCAATGAGATGATCATATGGTTTTTTCCCTTTATTCTATTAGTGTGGTATATTACATTAATTGATTTTCAGAAGTTAACCCAACCCTGTTTTCCTGGGATGATTTTCACTTAGTTAGGCTGTATAATCTTTTATTCTTGTTGCTGAATTTGGTTTTCCTAAATTTTGTTAAGGAATTTTGTGTCTGTTCATGAGGGATATTAGTCAGTTGGTTTCTTTTCTCTTGATGCCTTTGTCTAGCTTTGGTATCAGGGCAACGCTGGCCTCATAGAAGCAGTTGCATGGTTTTTCCTTCTCTGTTTTTTTCTGAAATAGTTTCCAAAGGATTGCTGTTACTTCCTTATTTGATAGCATTCATCAGTAAAGCTATGTGGACCTGGGCTTTTCTTTGTGGGAAGATTTTTACTTACTAGTTCAGTTTCCTCACTTATTATAGTTCTATTCAGATTTTCTGTTTCTTCTTGAGTTTTGATAACTTTGGTGTTTCTAGGAATTTGTCCATTTATATAAGTGTAATTTGTTGATATAAAGTTCATATTTTTTATAGTTTTAAAAATTATTGCAAGGTTAGTAATGATGTTCCCTCTTTCATTCTTTATTGTGGTAATTTATATCTTTTTCTCTTCTTGGTGAATTGAGAGTTTCTCAATTTTGTTGGTCTTTTCAAAGAACCAACTTTTTATGTCATTGACTTTTCTATTTTCTATTCCATTGTTTTCCACTCTAATATTATTTTTTCCCTTTCTTCTGCTTGCTTTGGGCGTAGTGTGCTTTTCCCCCCACCTAGTTTCCTAAGCTGGAAGGTTAGATTATTGATTTGAGACCTTTCTTCTTCTCTGATATGTGTTTAAAGCTGTAAATTTTCCTCTAAGCACTGCTTTAACTACATTCCATACATTTTGATATGCTTCTTTTGTTTTCATCCAATTCAAAATATATTTAAAAACTTTTCCTTGTGATTTATTTGATCCGTGGGTTATTTAGAAGTGTGTTGTTGAATTTACCAATATTTGGGACTGTTCTCAGATTTCTTTCTGTTATGGATCTCTAATTTCATTGTGATTAGATAATGCACTTTTAATGATTTCAATATTTTTGAATTTCTTGAGACTTGTTTTGTGGCCCAGCATATGGTGTATCACGGAGAATGTTTAATTTGTGTTTGAAAAGAATGTGTATTCTGCAATTTTGGGGTGTCCTGTTAGTTACATTAGGTTCATTGATAGTGTTGGTAAGTCCTTTATATCCTTGCAGATTTTCTGCTGTGTTCTATCAGTGATTGTACTTTACAACTACTTTTGTTGAATTGTCTATATCTCTTTTTAATTACCTCCACTTTTTGCTTCATGTCTTTTGGAGTTCTGTTGTTAGATCCATATACGGGTATAATTGTTTTATCTTCCTGATGTACTGATCATCTTATCGTTATGAAATATCCTTATTAGTCTTTAGTAATATTTATTGTCTACATTTTATTTTATCTTGGTACTATAGCTACCCTAGTTTTTTTTTTTTTTTTTTACAAACGTTAGGTTGATTTATAAGAGTTGCCCTGGGCAGTTAACACAGCTTGTTTACAATGAGGAGTTATCTAACTCTGAACATACTGTACATGGCAATCATGAGTTGTCATGGCAACCTAGTTTTTTTTAGGTTACCGTTTGCATGGTGTATTTTCTTTTCTACCCTTTTAGTTTTAACATATTTATGTCTTTGAATCTAAGATGTGTCTCTTGTAGACAGCATATAATTGGGTCTTGTGTTTTTTTAGTGCAGTCTTACATTCTCTACCTTTTGAATGGGAATATTTAGTCCATGCACATTTAATGTAATTGTTGGTATTGTTGGATTTACATCTGCTGTTTTGTTGTTTTCTATTTGTCTCATTTTTTCCTCTTTTCCTGATTTTGTGTTAAATATTTTTTAGTGTACCATTTTAATTCCTTTGTTTTTGATTTTTTACTGTAATGTTATTTTCATAGGGGTTGCTCTAGGGATTCTAATATGCATTTTAACTTATTATAGTCTCCTTCAGAAAAATGCTAAATTAATTCTGGTAAATTATAGCAATTTTGCTCCTATATGCTTTTCCTCTTCCTTTTTTGTGCTATCATCACGTATGTTACAGCTATGCATATTATAAACCCAACACCACAATGCTTTGGTTATTGCTTTATGCAGTCTTCTTTCTTTTTTTTTTTGGTGAGGCAGATGGTGTTGAGCTAACATCTGTTGCTAATCTTCCTCTTTTTCTTTCCCACCTGAGGAAAATTGTAACTGAGCTAACATCTGTGCCAGTCTTCCTCTATTTTGTATGTGGGATGCTGCCACAGCATGGCTTGGTGAGTGGTGTATAGGTCTGTGCCTAGGATCTGAACCAGCGAACCCTGGGCTGTTGAAACAGAGTGCATGGACTTAACTACTACACCACCAGGCCAGCCCCTGCAATCTTATTTCTTTAAAAGAAGTGAAGAAAAGAAATGCAAACAATTATATGTTTAGTCTTTTGTATTTACCTATATAGTTAGAATTTGTGGCATGCTTTTATTCTTCCTTGAATTTGTTGCTTTCTGGTGTGACCTTTTTTCAGCCAGAAGGTTTTCCTTTAGTATTTCTTATAAGACATGTCTGATAGCAACAAATTCTCTCAGTCTTTATCTGGAATGTCTATTTCATTGTCATTTTTGAAGGACAGTTTTGCTGAGTATAGAATTCTTAGTTGAGAGCTTTTTTTGTTAATCTTTTTCTGTATTTAAGTTGTTTTTTTCCTGACATCATTATTTCTGATGGGATGCCGCTTGTTAATCATATTATTGTTCCCCTGTATCTGATACATCATTTTTCTCTTGCTCCTTTTAAGATTTTTTTTTGTCTCTCAGCAGTTTGACTGTGGTGTATCTTGGTCTTGATCTCTTTGTGTTGCATTTGCTGAGCTTAATGTTTTTCATCAAATTTGTGATGTTTTCATCCATTATTCAGATTTTTTCCTGCCCCTTTCCACTTCTTCTGATCTCTCATTTCATGTATGTCAATAGACTTCATATTGTCCCACAGATTTATGAAGTTCTGTTCATTTCTCTTCAGTTTTTTTTCTCTCTCTTCTTCAGACTGGATGTTTTCTGCTGATCTATCTTCAGATTCATTGCTTCTTTCTTCTGTCATCTCAAGTCTGGTGTTTAGCCCCTCCAGTGAGTTTTTTATTTCAATAGTTATACTTTTTTGACTTCGGAGTTCCGTTTTTAAAAACAATTTCTATCTCCTTTTTGAGATGTTCAATCCTTTGTCATCGTCATCATACTTTCATTGAATTATTTAAAGAGAGCTTTCTGGCCCCCCACACTTCTTTTATATTGCTCATAATCCTTTGCACAATATTAGACATTTTTTAGTCACTCCAAGTGTACTTGTTGATTTTCCTGAAGCATTGAATTATAAGGTGTTTGGGATCCCAAGCCCTATGCAATTTCTTGCTTTCCCTTTCCTTTTGATAAGTGGAAGAAACTGCTTTACCATTCATTCAACAAGTGTTTATTGACTACCTGCCATATTCCAGCTATTGTGGGTATAAAGAAGACTAAGACATAATCTGTAATTTCAAAGTGGTCTTAGCCTAGTGAAGGAGATTGGCATACAAATAGCTGATTATAATATGGTGAAATAAATACATTGATATGGATAAGTATGTGGCATTAGGAAAGAGATCCCAAAGACACTTAACTCAGAATGGATCGAGGGAAAAGAAAAGGGGACACATCCAGGAAAGACTTTGAGAAGGAAGTGATGACTGAGTTGAATATAAAAATGAGTGAAGGGTGAGATTAGAAGATTGCATTCCAGGCAGAGGGGTCAGCATGTGGTGAGAAAAAGTGTGGTGTGTTCAGTGAACTAAAAGTAGTTTAGTGTTATTAGGGCATAAGTACATGTCAGGGAGTTGTGAGAGATGAGAATGGAAGGGTGGAGGGGGTCCACATTGTGAAGAGTTTTGTATATGATATTAAGAAGCTTGGATTAACCTTTAATGGCCAATTCTGTAGAACTGTGAGTGGGAAGTACTTCAGGATTCTGCCAAGATTTCGTTTGAATTTTGTTTAACTACATTTCCAACTATTCCGAAAGCCATGATAAAAGATTATTTATCTCTAAATGCTCTATAAGCCAGATTTTAGAACATTAGAGACTACCAATATGTTAACTGATATGGAATGATGTGTCTTGAAAATAAAATCTTGTGAGTTTAAATTTTGATTAATATACATGAGTAAAATGGCAGTCTGTTCTAAATGTTGGAGTTCTGTAAGATTTGATTTGAAAAAAGCTTACTTGCTAAAATTGAAAACTGCTGTTGTAGATAAGAGGGAATTATATTGGTAAGAATTTTAAGTGGTGCCATAGATTTGGTAATTCTGTAGAGTATGGATTTGGGGCTGATTTTTGAGTATTTTTGTTTGAGTATTATTTTGAGTATTTTATTGCGTGAACTTATATGGAAGGGAATGGAATTTGAGGACATCTGGGTTATTTCCTGAAGTGGAGGCTTGAACTTCAAGTCTTAATTCTCTTTTGTATTTGGTCACTGTTTTCCGATGTGAAAAGGGGAAACTTTTTTCCCCTCCTTTGGTTTTCAAGTGGACTTTGAGGTTCCCCTCCTTTACTTTCTAATGACATTTGCCCTCTGATTATAATCTATCTTTGTTGTAAAATAAGAAAAGTGTAGGAAATGCACAAATAAAATCACACCTGTCATCCAGAGATAATCTTACTTATTAATATTTTAGTGTGTATCCTTTTTTTCTATGCATATATAGTCATGTAAATATGCTTTTTACAAAATAAGGATTATACAGCATAGAGTATTTTATAATCTGCTTTTTCCACTTCTATAACATTTTCCAATGTTATTAAATACTCTTCAATAACATATTTTTTTAAAGAAAAATTTAACTGTGACATCATCTGGGCCTAGAGTTGCTTTTAGGAAAGATTTTTTCCCTAAAGTTCATAATGTTTATTTTTAAAAACACCTTTATTGAATATAATTGATAAATAACAAATTGTACATTTTTAAAAGTAAACAATTTAAGTTTTGATATATGTATACACCTGTAAAACTGTGACCACAATCAAAGTATTAAATATATCCATTGCCCCTGGAGGTTTTCTCATGCCCCTTTGTGATCCTTCCCTCCTGCTCCTACCCCTGCCCGTCGCTGACTCTTTCCTGTTTCTAGGCAAGAACTGATCTGCTTTCTGTCGCTATGATTGGTTTGAATTTCCTAGAATTTTATATAAATGGAATTATATAACGTACTCTTTTTGATCTAGATTTTTTCACTCCACATAATTATTTTGAGATTTACCCATGTTAATGCATGCCTTTTTATTACTGATTAGTGTTCCATTGTATGGATAGATCACAATTTGTTTATCCATTCACCTCTTGATGGACCTATGTTTCAGTTTTATAAATAAAATTGCTGTGAACATTTGTGTAAAAGTGTTTGTATGGACATGTGCTTTCATTTCGTTTGGGTAAATACCTATAAATGAAATGGCTGGATTACATGGTAAGTATATGATTAGTTTTTAAGAAACTGCCAAAGTGTTTTCCCATTTTACGTTTCCACCAGTAGATTGACAGGTCCAGTTCTTCCTCATTGTAGTCAGTACTTGGTATAGTCAGCCTTTTACATTTTAGCCATTCTAATACGTGTATACTAGTATTGCCTTGTGTTTTTAATTTTTGCATCACAAATAACTAATGATATTTAACATCTTTTCAAGTATTTATTTAACATCTGTGTATCTTATTTGGTGAAGTGCCTGTTCAAATCTTTTGCCTGTTTTTTTTTTGTTTTGTTAAATTGAGTTGTTTGTTTTATTATTTAGTTTTGAGAATTCTTTATGTATTCTGGATGCAAGTCCTTTATCAATATATGATTTTTAAAATTTTCCTCCAGTCTTGCTTGTCTTTTCATTTGCGTTAGTGTCTTTTAAAGAATGGAAGTTCTTGAAGTCCAGTTTGTCAGGTTTTTTTTTCATGGATTGTGCTTTTGGTGTTGTATCTAAGAAATCTTTACCTAACCCATGATCAAAATGATTTTTCTCCTGTATTTCCTTCTAAGAGTTTTATAGTTTTATGTTTTGTCTTTATGTATACATTTTGAGTCCATTTTTGAGTATGGTGTGAGGTATGATTTGAAGTTCGTTTTTTTGCATATGGATAGGCAGTTCTCCCGGGACCATTTGTTGAAAAGACTGTTTTTTCTCCCTTGAATTGGCTTTACATCTTTATCACAAATCAGTTGACTATCTATATGTTTGGGTCTATTTCTGAACTCTACTCTCTTTTTAATGGATTTGTGTCTATCTTGGCACTAATGCTACACAATTTTGATTTCTGTAGCATTTTAGTAAGTCATGAAGTAGTGCAAGTTCTCCAATTTTGTTCTTTTTTCAAGTTGTTTAGCTATTCCAGGTCCTTTGTTTGTCCATATAAATTTTAGAATCAGCTTGTTAATTTCTTTTTTAAAAAGTCTGCTGGGATTTTGAGTGGCATTGCATTGAGTTTGGGAGAAATTAACATCTTAATATTACTGCACAAAGGGCACAATCTGCTCTGCTTGCAGCAAGACAAAAGCCAGTCGTCAAGAGGCAAGATGGTGGTAGAGAAAGGGCATTTTAGTACAGCTTGCCAGCAAGAGGGAAGATGGCCAGCTACTGTCCAAAAGAAGCATCTTAAGGGGGCCACAGACTCTTGAAGCAGTTATATAGGTCAGTGGGTTATAGGGGAGAGGGTTAGGAATGTTGGCTCTCTCGTGTTATACACTGGGAGTTGCCACACCAGATCTTTCGGTTTTCATTGATGATGGCCATCAACATAGACTTTCTGTTTGGGAGGTCATCACATTCCTAAAGAACTCAAAAGAATGAAGTTATCTTTTTGTAGCTGGGAGATGTATGCACTAGCAGGGGTAGTAAAATCTACAGAGCAGGTGGACCTCCTGGAAGGTGCAAATCCAGCTGGGTTAGTAGTCAGAGGTCATTCAAAGTTACGATGTGGTCTCTTTTCTACAATATGGCTTCGCTTATGTCAACCTTGTGTTGAGCTGGTTTCATTAACAATAATGAGTAACCCAATCCATGAATATGGTATGTCTTGCTATTAAAGATGCTTTTTTATAGGCTCTTTTTCCATTATAAACAGCACTATGATGCAAGCACCATGAAAGCAGTGACCTGATTCTATCTTCCACTCCTACCTGACCTTTGTAATGTACTCAATAAATGTTTATTGAATGATGAATGAAGAATATCCCTGATAAGTGTTTCTGCACATCTCTGATTAGTTTCTTAGGATTAATTCCTACATGTGGAACTGCGAGATCAAAGGATATGTTCTTTTTTAAGGCTTTTGATTACCAGACTGTTTCCCAGAATTTTTTTTTTGACCCAGAAATATCTTGATGGATAACTATCAAGGCATGCATAATTGATTAACGAGCAATGTTCTTGGTGATATCCTTCCTCAAGCTTTTTCTGAAATTACGTTGTAAGCCTATGAGAAAGTAGGATTCATACCACAGACGTTTTGTGGATAATTTTTCTGTTATTAACTATTAACTGGAAGTGGGAGCTATGGAGATGACCAAAAATTAGAAGATTGTAGTTTTCCCTTTGAGGAACTCATAGTTCCTTTGGAAAGAGAGTTTACATAGTTATAAAGCACTAGAGGGGAAAAATGCAGATGTACTAGAATATAGAATTAAATATTCTTAGGCAAGCACAAGGAAGGCAGAAACCTATGGAGCAAAAAGAAGAGCAGAAGCTATTTTTTACATTCACTTTAAGAGTGACTATAGGGGCTGGCCTGGTGGCACAGCAGTTAAGTGTGCGCATTCCGCTTCTGTGGCCTGGGGTTTGCTGGTTCAGATCCTGGGTGCAGACATGGCACTGCTTGGGAAGCTATGCTGTGGTAGGCATCCCACATATAAAGTAGAGGAAGATGGGCATGGATGTTAGCTCAGGGCCAGTCTTCCTCAGCAAAAAGAGGAGGATTGGCAGCAGTTAGGGCTAATCTTCCTCAAAAAAAAAAAAAAAAAAAGAGTGACTATAAACTCTGAAAATAGTTCCATGATTCTTCAGACTGTAAGGTTTTCAGTTTGATTCTGATCTTGATTTGTGGATTAATTGAAAAGATTTAAAAGTTATTTCAATTTGGCACAACTAATATGAGCAAAATTGTGAAGGCAAGATTAATCAACATGTCTGTGAGGAACTGGAAAGGAAAATTAATTGTTTCTGGCAAAGAGGCCCTGTGGGGACAGCAAAATGAAATGTTTACATTTTGTGTAGGAAGTTGGCTAATGCAGGGTTTTGAGTTCCACTAAAAAATTTAGATTTGATCCAGTAAACAATAGAATCGATTACAATAGAAGTTAGAAGGATGAAAACTGTGTACGAGAAAGATTGCCTTGGTGAATATTTATAGGCTGTGTAAGGATGAGGAAAGATCAAAATCTGGGACACTGTTTAGGAGGCTTCTGTTAAAATAAACCGAGTGTAAAATATTTGAGATTTTGCACTAGAGGGTGATGGCTCTGGAAATGAAGAAGAATGGTTAAAATCAACAGACAGATGAAGAAGAATCAGCAGGATTAATAATTTATTACTAACAGGAGATGGGGAAGAGTTATGTACTAAGAAATAAGGGGAGGGTAGTGATAATTGATTTTTTTTTAAGGAGACAGGTAGAAAATTTGAAGTTAATGAGTTTAATGCTTGTTATCTTGAACTTCCATTGTAGATGGGACATGTGAGTAGAGTGGGAGTTATGAGCTGAGAGAGAGGTTAGGAACGTGGGTGTAAATTTGAGTGTCATTCAAATATAATAAGTGAAGCTGTGAGAGAGGCATTGACTTTATTTTATAGGGCTGGAGCAACAGACCAAAGATTTCTCATGGCGAGGGAGAGAAAGGGAACAATTAAGGGAGAAGAGAAGGGTCCGATAGATTAGAAGAGATTGCGGTGTTGTAGATGCTAAAGGGCAGAACATTTGAAAGAGATTCATAAAGAGATTTGATTGTGTGCAAACTGCATCATTAACTTTTCTTTACGTTTGCTAGCGTTTATTTGGCATACTTTAGTAAACATAGTAAACTCTTGATGAAAGATAATTGTTAGTTATTCTCTTAATTATTGGATTAATCAAGGTTGAAAATTTTAATATGGTATTATGTATTGTGTTTAATTGGTAAGAAAGGAGTAATGACATAAAATTATTTTCATAGTTTATAAACCATGTGTCAATATTCTCATGTAAAGGGACTGCCCCAAATTTTGCCCCAGGTGATGAAAGTAGTTTCTTTTTACATGATTTTAAAAAACTTTATACTAATAATTTTAGCTCAAGTGAAGGGAATAGTATATAATACTTTATGTTTACAGTTTATAAGGTGCATTTGCCTACCTAATATTGTGACATTTTTAAAAGTTTGATATCTTGCCCTTAGTTTTCCAAATAGATTATTGTACATGTTCATAGCACCTCAACGCTGTGGTCTTGGTCTTTCCTATTTTCTAAATCAGTTTTATTATATATCTGCTGTAAAAATATTTTCCAAAATAACTTATCTAATTTAAAAAGTCTTACCACAAGGTGTCATTGTAACCTATAAAAAGAATTTCTAAGTAAACATGTGCAATACCAATTTTTACGTTTCCTTGTGTTTTTAAGTCTATTTTTTTCTGTTTCATATTTTGCAGTTGTCTCAAGATATATTGTATATCTCTTGTATTAAAGGAAAAAATAAAGTAGCTCATGTTTTTGAGTTCTCATAGTTTTGCAAAAGCATATGCTTTCCACCCACAAATTTCTTGTGTGTTGCTATAGAGATGATTGTTTGAAGGAAAGAATGAGGAGGAATAACAGCAGGTGGACATTTAAGAAACCAAATACTTATTTTATATCTTTGTTCCTGACAGAGCCAGCCTTAGAGTTTACCTCTCTGCTGATGAAATCCCTGTGGAAGAAAGATAGACATTTTGAGTGTTTTACTATGATACTATTTGCATTTACTAAACTGCTCTTGCAGAGGTCCCTGTGCTTGATTCTTTGTTCCTCTGGAGGATTAGTGCTTGAAGTAATTGTAATCTTTGAAACAAGATTACAATCTTTCTTCTACTCTGATTCTGTTTTACTTTTGTTTTCTTTTTTTTAACTGTCCTCTGTCCTGATTTCCTGGTTGGCCTTTAAACTAGTGACATTAAAATAGTTTTTCTTTTTTTGAGGAAGAGAGTTGTCAATATCTAACTACTAACTCCTGTTCCTTCTACCTCCATATTCGTTTTCAGGACTGTTCTCTGTGGACTACCTGCTGCCACTATTTTAGTTCGGGCCTTCATCATTTCTTTCCTTGATTTTTTATTTCCGTTTCTCTACTTTTGATCTTTCCTCTTAACTCTTTTTATGCCACCCCACCCCCACCCCGAATCTATTCCCCACACCTTGGGTAACCTAGTTATTTTTCTGAAGTGCAAATCTGAAACCATCCTGTGCTGTCTGTCATCCATCCACAAGCTTAAAACCTTTCCTTGGCTCTCCTAGACCTCAGGATATGCTCCAGTCTTCTGCACAGTGCCTTTAAGGCCCTACCTTATCTCTGCAGGCTGATCTGCTTCCTTCCATCCCTCACCCGCCTCCCCTTGTGTTCTTCTCTTCCATCTCCATGCCTTTGTACTGGATGTTTCTTCCCTGCATCCCTTCCTTTGTTTTAGACCAGGATTACGCTCTTTGTGAAGTCTTCCCTAACAGTTTCTCTAGCAGAATAAGGCCTGCCTCTCCTGTGCACCTGTACTACCTATAAATATATTACTATGCTTTGTAGTTTTAAAACTTTCTGAATTCACTTATCATTTTGAATAGATCATATATGCACATACTTTTATGAATTTTTAAAGTACAAAAAGGATTTAAATAAATAGTAAATTTTCTCTAATCCTTGTTCGTTCAGCACTCGTTGATTAACATGTATGTTTTCTTGACCACCAAGAACTCCATGGGGGCAAGAATTTTCTTTTATTTATTTCTGTATCCCTGTACCCAACAAAGTGTCTGGTATGTAGTAGGCACTTAGAAAATACCCATAGTCCTCTGAATATGGGTGAGCTCTTCCTTGCTAAGAAGTCTGCTTGACTTGATGGTCTGCATATTTCTGTATCTCAAAGCCCTCTTAGTGTAAGTGACCACTCAGCAGATATAGTGCAGTAGCCACTAGTAAATACTGGTTGTTTAATTGCCCTGTTTTTTTTAAAAGATAAATGATTTTAAAATTAACCTGTATGTCTTGAGGATGGCTTTTATCTCCCTTTTCTGGCTCTGAAAATTTTATGTTTTTTTTCTGGCAGATTTTCTCAAAGATGAAAAGCAGGTTGCTTATGTTAACTTCAGTAAAAATACCAGTTGAACTCTTATTAGGTTTTTTTCTTTTATTTAATTTTTCAGACTAAGGCATAAATCTCATGGAAATAATATGGTCAGGATTTGTTTAAAAAATAAATAATTTCCAGAATATGTTATTGAATCAGTAGACATCCTTCATTTTGTGTTAGGAGCCATATGGTAGCCTTTTCTGTTTCAGGAGGAATGTAGGAATGTGAGCAAAGAAGACTCTACAACTCACAAAGGCATTAAAGCCTCATAAATCTTTTGGAAAGTCCTCATCTTATAATAGAACCTACACTAAGAAACATTAAAATGAATTTGAAGTATGATTTAGACAAGAGTCATCTTTGTCTTTCAGATCACAACTTTTCAGAGTTTTATAATTCTAAGCATTTGAGGTTGGCTGGTTACTATATCCTACTTTCCAGAATTCTTTTGTGAGAATTAAGCTGTGTGGAGGCAGACAGTGCAATTATAAGAATAGAATAACATTTTAATTCAGAGTGCTTGGTGGTTGATTGCTAACCACCCTAATACATATCTTCTTCCCTTCCTCTTTGCTTGTCCTCCCGTTTCTTTCTAAATCACAATTATGGGGCCTGGCACCTTACCAGGGCTTTGAAGGGTCTGCTCCCAGCTGCACTTCAGGTTTTGGCAGGGTGTCAAGTTGTGACATTTTTTGTATACAAGACACCCTGGGATGGCCATCCAAAGGCTATTTGGGTGACTAGTATAGGATTCTCTCTGGATTTTAAAGAAATTCATTTCTCATGTTTTGTTTTTAAGTAAGGAATGCCTGATATAGGTTCTCCCTAGACTTTTAATGTTGTTTTTAAAAAACAGCGTTCACTTTGGGGGCATGTTGTATTTAAAGCATTGTTTTGAAATGTTCAAAGGCATAGCATGTGCTTTTTAATGGAATGTGTTTTGGAAGCTTTCCATGAGCATCAGCAGCTGTGCTTTTAGAATATTCTGAATTACCATCCTTTTGGGCACATGTACCTCTGCTTAAGAAGTACAGCTCCTGTTCCAAAGAAAATGTCATGTGTAGGTCTGTAGAGCTGGGACTGGTCAGAAGAATTGGTGGGAGAGACATATGGGTGTGGTTATGTGATAGTGATAGTTGCAATGAGAGGAAGATGAAGTATTTGGAGAAGGGTTGTACTGAGTCTTTCACAGAGACTAGTCCATCTAATAAGTGCTCACTGATTAACAGGCTGATCAAAATAATGTTTCACTGTTTTTTTAATACAGTTTGAATTATATACTTTTAAAAATTTGCGTTATGAGTTTATTTAGTAAACTGCACAATAGGGATTGTTTCTTTTATTGTATAGTTCAAGTGCCTAATACGTATTTAGATGTTCTGTGAGTAATTGATACATGTGTATTGACTGGTTGAAATCAGAAAAGCCTGACCATGGTAGGAATTTAAAATTGTGATAGAAATTTTGAGTTTGGGTAAAATTCATTATGAATAAATAGACTAAAGAGAAAGCCAGTGTGTTAATTACCTGTGGCTACTGTAACAAATCACCACGTACTGGGTGGCTTGAAACAACAAAAATTTATTCCTCAGTTTGGAGACCAGAAGTCTGAAATCAAGGGCCATATTCCTTCCAAAGGCTCTATTGGAGAATCCTTTCCTTGCTTCTTCCAGCTTCTTGTGGCTCCAGGCATTCCTTGGCTTGTGCCCTCTCTCTCTAATCTCTGCCTTCTTGGTCACATTACTTCCTCTTCAGTCTCAAAACTCCCTCTGCCTCTCTCTTATAGGAATACATGTGATTATATTTAGAGTCCACCCATATAATCCAGGATAAAATCTTCCTTTTAAGATCCTTAATTTAATCACACTTCTGCCATGTAAGGTAATATTCATAGGTTACAGAGATTAGGAAGTGACATATCTCTTTTTGGGTCAGCATTCAGCCCAGTGCAGTCTGGAAGCCTCAGTTACTGAATATGGATGAGAAAAGTGAATTGAGGCTAAAGTGGCATTAGAATGGTGAACATATTCATTTAATACTTTTGAGCTAATATGTGCCTGTGTGTGTTTTACGTATTGGGTTATAAAGATGAGTAAGACATGTTTCTTGCTCTGGAGGAAGTTACACTGGATGCGTTCCATATACTAATATACAAGATAGAAGACAGAATAATTACCTATATATGTTTGAGACAGTCAGGAAGTACTTCCTGGAGGAAGTAATGCATTCCTGAGCAGGGTTTTGAAGGCTGACTAGGAATTCATTAGATCAGAGTGCAGAGGGATGGAAAAGGCCTTCAGGGCAAGGAAGTTAGTATTTGCAAAAATATGGAGGTGGAAAATTGCAGTGTGCTCAGGAAGGCACGAGTAGTGAGTGCACTGAGATAAATTTTAAAATTTGTTTTCCTTCCTAATATACAAATAGCTGTCTACCATTTACCAGCTGCAAAGTAAACATGTTTTGTTGTGATGGTACTTAAAGCAAAGATTTTTTCATAGATTAAGCCGATCTATGAATGGCCATTAAATAATGAAAAAGTGCTTCAGGGAAGTGCAAATTAAAACCACATTGTGGGGCCGGCCATGGGCCGAGTGGTTAAGTTCCTGCGCTCTGCTTTGTTGGCCCAGGGTTTCACCGGTTGGGATCCTGGGCTTGGACGTGGCACCGCTTGTCAGGTCACGTTGAGGTGGCGTCCCACAAGCCACTACTAGAGGGACCATAACTAGAATATACAACTAGGTACTGGGGAGATTTGGGGAGAAAAAGCAAAAAAAAACCCCCACAATGTGATATCACTTTACATCCCCTAGAAGGGCTAAAATTTAAAAGACCAATAAACAAGGAGGCCATTAGACTAAGGTGGCTCTAATGCCTCGGTAGCCTGTGTGAGCAAATCAAAGCCTAAGCCAGAATCAATGAACTGAAATCTGAGGAAATAACAACAACCAATCACAGCCAACTAGACTTTTCCAAATAAGGCAACTCCTTAGGCTATAGACAGTCAAATCGTTTTCTTGCTTTGCTTCCGCATCTTCTTTATGAAAACTTCTCTATTAGCTCCTGTTGGTGGAGTGTCCCTAACCACTTTGGTGCTGCCCTGTTGGAATGGATGTATGCTCAAATAAACTCTTAAAAATGTTAATGTGCCTCAGTTTGTCTTTTAACAACTGACAACGGCTAATGTTGACAGAAATGTGGAGCAAATGTTGTTTGTTGAAATGGAAAATGGTACAACCACTTTGCAAAAAGATTTGTCAGTTTCTTATGAAGTTAAAGATATATTCCATGATTCAGCACTTCTACTCTTGTATATTTACTCTTCTCCTCAACTGAAAACATGTCCACAATGTCTTGTAAAAGAATGTTCATAGCAGCTTTATTCATAACTAATATATTATGAATTTAATTCCAGAAACAACTTAATAATCTAATAGCTAATAATTAATAACCAGAAACAATCCAAATGGCCATCAGTAAGAGAATGGATAAACAACGTGTGATATATTTAAACAATGGAATACCCTTGGGTTCTTCCTTTGTGAACTCATGGAATTGTGTACTTAAAATTCGCACATTTCATTCTATGTAAATTTTACCTTAAAAACAAAAAGACTGTAAACAAAAAAAGAGAACTGGTAGAAGAAATGGTCCTTTTTCTGAGTGTTACTGTGTATCTGTGTGATGTTTAAAACTGTGGTAACCTCACAGCCATGAGGACAATTAAGCCAACAGAATGTGTTGGCAAAAGGATGGAGAAGACCAGGGTCCTTGATGAAACTGAGACTAATTTTTGAATGAAAACTTAAAATTTTGAATTTAAAAATTTTAAAATTCAAAATTAATCCTCTTAAAAAATTGTGAATTATAACATACATACAGAAAAGTGCACAGAACTGTCTATCTGCGTGATTTACAAAGCAAACCCCTATGTAACCACAACAAAGATTAAGAAGTAGAACACTGCCAGCCTTCTTCAGGTAACACTATTCTAACTTTGATGTTAATCACTTCCTTCCTTTACAGTTTTACAACCTAAGTAAACCTAAGCATGTATGCTCTAAATACTGTAATTTTGCCTGTTTTAAATTTTTTCTGAACTTTATATGTTTGGAAAATTTAGTTTGTTGTCTTTTGTGTGTGGCTTCTTTCTTTTGCACCATATGTTTGTGATAGTTACTTATGTAGAGTATATCTGTGGCTTATTTTCATTGCCATCAGTGTTAGTTCGATTATACCACAATTTGTTTTTTCAGCTGTTAATGGACATTTGGCTTATTTTTAAGTTTCAGTTGGGAATAATATTACTATTATTCCAATATTACTATTAACAGTATTGTTTCAACAGAAATCTCTTGGTCCAATTGTATTCACATTTCAGTTGGGTGTATATCAAGTAGAGGAAATGCTGAGTCAGTATATGCATTTCTTTAACTTTAGTAGATAATGCTTGTTTTTTTCCAAGGTGGATATGCCAATTTATACTACAAACTATTGCTTCCCATCCTTTCCAAAATTGTAATGGTCAGTCTTTTTGGTTTTCTCATTGTGATTTTAATTTTATAAAGTATTCCTACACATTAGTACACTAAAAAGACAATTCAATAGGGAAAAAATGTGCAAAAGATTAAACATAAAATAGATATTTTACGGAAGAGGATATCCAAATGGACTGTAAACAAAGAAAAAGTGCTCAGTCTTATTATTTATCAGGGAGTTTCCTTTTAGAGTTTCGAATATATTCTTTTCCTGCCTTGAGTTAGTGAAGATATTCTCCTATATTCTAGCAACTTTGTTCTTTTGCTTTTCACATTCAGATCTTCATTCTAACTAGAGTTAATTTTAGTGTGTAATAATAAAGTTGAGCCTAGGTTTCTTTTTTTCCATAAGGTCATCTGGTTGTCCTAGCATCCATCTTTTATTGAAGACTTTCTTTTCCTTACTGTTCAGCAAAACTGTTCTAAATTAAATGTTTCTGGGCTGTATTGTTTTGTTGATCTCTTTGTCTGTAATTAAGTCAATGCTATACCATCTTAATTACTGTAGATTTATTTTATAGTAAGTCTTGATATCCAGTATATAACATTCTCCTATTTTGTTCTTTAAAGTTGTTTCTGCTGTTGTTGGCCTTTTATATTTCCATGTAAGTTTTTGAATCGTCATGTTAAATTTCACACACACACAGTGCTACCTGTTTGCATATTGATTGGTATTGCATCATCTATAGGTCAGTTTGGGGGAGAATTTATAACTTTAGAATGTTGTTTTCCAATCTGTACACTTGGTATATTATCTCTATTTACTTAGGTCTTTTAGTTTCTGTAATAGTTAGCCATATTTTTTTCCATGTAATAGTTTGCACATCTTTTTGCCTAGGTATTTTGCTATTTTTCAATGCTAGTGTTAAGAATATCTTTAAAATATTTTGTTACTCGTATATAGAATGGAATTAATTTTTGTATATTGATCTTTCTAGCAATCTTCTAGTGATTTCTCTGTAAATTCTTTTGGATTTTCTACATACACAATCAGAACAGCTGTATATAAAGAAAGTTTATTTTTCCTTTTTCAGGTTTTTTTTTTTTTTACCTTTTATACCTTTGTCTTGTTTCAGATCTTCAGTACAATGTTGAATAAAATTGGTGATAATGGACATCTTTGTCTTGATCACATTCTCAAAGGAAATCATTGAAGATTTTAAAGTCAAGCATGGTGTTCACTGTTTTCTTTTTATATACACTTTTTATCAAATTGATGTGCCTTTCAATTCCTAGTTTGCTAAGTTTCATTTTTTGGGGGGAGTAAAAGTCATATGACATAAAATTAACTGGATGGTTTTTGGGTTTTTTTTTTTGGTGCCTGAGCTAACATCTGTTGCCAATCTTCTCTCTTTTTTTTTCTTCTTCTCCCCAAAGCCCCCGAGTACCTAGTTGTATATTCTAGTTGTAGGTCCTTCTGGATCTGCTATGTGAGACACCACTCATCATGGCTTGATGAGTGGTACTAGGTCCACACCCAGGATCCGAACTGGTAAAACCCTGGGCCACCAAAGCAGAGCATGAGAACTTAACCATTCGGCCACAGGGCTGGCCCCTAAAATCAACTGTTTTAAAGTGTGTAGTTCAGTGGCACTTAGTAGATTCACAGTGTTGTACAACTACTGCCTCTATCTAGTCCAAAGCATTTTATCACCCCCAAAGTAAAGTGTGTACCTATTTAGGGTCACTCCCTATTTTCCTCTCCCCCCAGCCCCTGGCCACCACCAGTCTGCCTGCTTTCTGTATGGATTTACCTATTTTGGATATTTCATGTAAATGGAATCATACTCTGATGACATGAATAGTAGATGTTTTAGCCCCACAAGTCCCTGAGCATCTCTTATTTATTTTTTATGTCTATTTTCTGTCTGTTATTCAGGTAGAGTAATTTCTATTGTTCTGTCTTCTAGTTCATTAATTATTTTCTCTCTTTCCTCTCCATTTCTGCTATTGAGCTCATCTACTTAGGTTTTTATTTTGGTCATTGTGTTTCTCAGTTCTAAAATGTCCACTTGGTTTTTCTTTATATCTTCTCTTCTTTGCTGAGACTTGTATTTCTTTGCTGTGAC
Source organism: Equus quagga (assembly GCF_021613505.1). Classification (NCBI taxonomy): domain Eukaryota; kingdom Metazoa; phylum Chordata; class Mammalia; order Perissodactyla; family Equidae; genus Equus; species Equus quagga. The sequence continues at coordinate 26,441,332 of NC_060285.1, forward strand.
TTTCTCTGCTTTCATTTATTTCAAGCTTGTTTGTGATTGCTCATTGAAACATTTTCATCATGATTTCTTTAAAAGCTTTGTCACATTAATATCTCTGTCATCTCACTGTTGGCGTCTATCAGTTTTATTTTTCCATTCAATTTGAAATCTTCCTTATTCTTGGTATGACTAGTGATTTTCTCTTGAAACCTGGACATTTGGAGTATTATCTTGTGAGACTCTGGATCATATTTAAACCTTCTGTTTTAACTGGCCTTTTCTGACATCACTCTGATAGGGCAAAGGGAAAAATGTTACTTCATTGTTGCCAGCTGGGGATAGAAGTCCAGGTTCCCAAACTGGCCACTGTTGGCACCCGAGTTGGGGAGATCATCATTATTGCTGGGTCCTGTGGAGTTCTGGCTCCCCATGTGATCTCCACTCATGCCCTGGAAAGGGTAGCCTTGTTACTGCTGAGTGATGGTGTCAGTCCTAATTGACCACTAGGCCTTCTCTGACAACACTTCAGCAGGGTGAGAGAGGTGCTCTTCCTTACTACTGGTTGGGGTGAAAGTTCTGGTTTCCCATGTGTCTCTACTGACACTGCAGAAGCATGGGGCTTTATAACTGCTCGGTGGGGATGAAATTCCCAACTTCCTACTTGGCTTTCTTGTATATCATCCGGGCAGGATATTGGGGTACCTCTTTATAACCTGGCCTCCTCACTTGGCCTTTTCTTGTGTGGATGAGGGTGGAGCTACAGTTTTTTCTGTACTATTTGCCTGGAGTAGATTGTTATTGTCTAAAAATTTTTTGTCTTGCTAAACTTCCCTTTCTTACTTTGGCTAGAGAGCAGGCTTTTGTTAAGGCTTTTTTTTGGTCTGAACCCATTGGCAGCTTCTTCAGCTCCAAGTTGGGCATATATGAGGGAAGAAGAAAACCCAGGGAACTCATCACTGTGTTGATTCTTATATCCTGAGGTCCTTAGCTGATTTGCCTTCTACTCTCTATTTTTCAGTCATGTTATCTATTTCATATATATAATGTTCAAGACTTTCAGTTGTATTACTGGGATTAAATATGCTCCATCTTCCTTGAAGCCAAAGTCTTTGTCCCACAGATTTTAAGATGTAATATTGTGGGGCTGGCCCCTCGGCCGAGTGGTTAAGTTTGCGCGCTCTGTCTTGGCAGCCCAGGTTTTCGCCGGTTCGGATCCTGAGCGTGGAAATGGCACCACTCATCAAGCCATGCTGAGGCGGCGTCCCACATGCTGCAACTGGAAGGACCCACAACTAAAAATACACAATTATGTACCCGGGGGCTTTGGGGAGAAAAAGAAAAAAAAATAAAATCCTTAAAAAAAAAGATGTAATATCAGTTTTCATTTGGTTCTAGATATTTTCTAATTTCTATTGTGACCTTTTCTTTGATTCATAAATTATTTAGAAATGTATTCTTACTTCTTAAGCAGGTGTAGCTTTTCCAGTTACCTTTTCGTCTTGAATTTTAGTTTAGTTGCATTGTGGTCAGAAAACATATTCTGTATAATTTTGATCTTTTAAAATTTTTGAGTTTTTCTTAAGACTCAGTTTGTGATCAATATTTAATAATGTTACATATATGCTTATAAGGAATGTGTATTTTATATAGTTATTGGGTATCATTCTCTATATGTGTCAGCTAGATTAGGTTGGTTAGTTGTGTTGTTTAAATTTTTGTATTCTTATTATTTTTTCTGCTTGTTCTATTAGTTACCAAGAATAGTGGTTTAATTCTCCCCCTATGATTATGAATTTGTCTGTTTTCCTTGTAGTTCTGACCACTGCTGCCTTATATATTTAGTGTATATAAACTAAAATTGTTGCATCTTTCTGGTGTATTTAACCTTTCGTCATTATGGATATCTTTCTTCATCTCTAGTAGTGGTTTTTTTTGCCTTGAAAACAACTTTATCTTATATTAATAGAGTTCTTCCATCTCTCTTTTGATTGCATTATCTTTTCCCTTTCTACCTTTCTGTGCCTTTGTGTTTTAAAAATATGTTGTAAAAAAGGCATATAGTTGGGTTATATTTTCTTTTAAATTTCTTCGTAGCATTGATTTAAGCACTTTAATGTAAACACTGATATATTTGTATACATCTACTGTATTAACTGCTTCTATTTTCCTACTTGTTTTATGTTTTGTCTCATCTTCCTGCTTGCTTGCTTTCAGGTGAAATTCTCAGTGGAGAGGTAGTTCTCAAAGGAACGGCAGGGGGTGATTTTTGTCCCCTACAGTACTCTTTGGCAAGATGCAGAGACCTTTACTGGTGCTAATGGCATCTAAATGTTACTAACTAAATACCCTACCATGTACAGGATAGCTCCCCTCAACAAAAGAATTCTCTGATCTAAAATATCAATAGTACAGAGGTTGAGAAACCCTATTGTAGAGTGTTTGAGTAATTTTAATTTTTCCACCCGTTTAGCATTCTTTAATGGTTATCTTAGAGAAAGGATCAGCAAACGTTTATTATGAAGAGTCAGACGGTAAATAGTTTACGCTCTTGAGACAATGTCTGGTTTGTGTCCTATATTCTTACCTTCCTTCCCTCTCTCCATTCCTTTCTTCTTTTCTTTTTTAGAACTATTTTAACAGAAAGTACAGAGGCTTGCCATATACCCCCTGCTTGCCCCTACACATGCACAACCTCCTCCATTACTAACAACCCACAGCAGAATGGTAAATTTGTTAAAATAGATGAACCTACATTGACGTATCATTATCACCCATAGTCCATAGTTTACATTAGGGTTTTCTGCTTTAGCTTATTGATGTAATGGATTACATTGATTTTTGTGTGTGTGTGTGTGTGTGTAAGACTGGCCCTGGCCCTGAGCTGACATCTGTTGCCAATCTTCCTCTTTTTGCTTGAGGAAGATTGTTGCTGAGCTAACTAACATCTGTGCCAGTCTTCCTTTAGTTCATGTGGGATGCTGGCACAGCGTGGCTAGATGAGCGGTGCTGAGTCCATGTCGGGGATCCGAACCTGCAAACCTCAGGCCACTGAAGCGGAGAACATGAACTTAACCACTACGCCACTGGGCTCGCCCCCATTAGTTGATGTTTTGAATGTTGAACCAGTCTTGCATGCCTGGAATAAATTTTACTTGGTCATGGTGATATAATTCTTTTTTTTTTTTTTATATTGTTGGATTTGATTTGCTAATATTTTGTTGAGGATTTTTGCACCTGTGGTCATTCATTTTTTTTTTTTTTTAAACTCAAAAAGGGAGATAATGTTCTTAGCTTGGGGCCATACAACAAAAGACTGCAGGCCAAATTTGGCCCATTGGCTATAGTTTACCAACTCATTTCCTAGAGATCTCAATACGCATCTTTGACTTATCAAAGTGTAATATTAATTGATACTTTTCAGGCTTTTCCTGTATAGTGCAAAGACTCTACATCACGTGATTCTACCTCTACTGGCCTATATGCCATTTGTATCATGTATTTTGTCTATATATGTTAAAATCCCACACGATATTATTTTATGTAGTCAATGTTGAATTTCTGAATTATGCACATATTTACAATTTTCATTTATCTTCCTTTATGCTTTGTCAAGTTTGCATCTAAGATAATTTTCCTTGTGTATCAAGGATTACTGTTTCTTTTAGTGTGCATCTTCTGGGATGAATTAGTTTTGTTTGTCTGAAAATCTGTATTTAACCATCATTCTTGAAAGATACTTTTTTGCTATATTTATAGAATGTAAGTTTGGCGGGTATTTTCTTTTATCACTGTAAAGGTAATATTATATTGTATTCTGACTTTCATTGTTGAAATCAGTTCTTTTTGTTGCTAATTTGAAGGCACTTTGTCTCTTTCTGGCTGATTTTAAGATGTTCCCTTTGTTTTTGGTTTTTATCTATTGTAATGTGATGTGCCTAGGTATGGATTTCTTTTTATGTATGTGCTTGAGGTTTGTAGGAGTTTTTGAATCTCATATTTGATATCTTTCATTAGTTTGGGAAAGTTGTCAACCTTTTTTTTTTTTTTTTTTCTGCAGGTATTGGTTCTCTATTCTCTTTCTCCTTTCCTTCTGGGACTCCAACTGCATGTCTGTTAGAATGACATCTTAACTTTATTTTCTGTATTTCTTTCCTTCTTTTTTGTATTTTCTATCCTATTTCTCTTTCTGCTTTATCTTGAGTGTATTCTTTTAACTTACCTTCCAATTTCTTCTTAAACTATATCTAATCTGGGCTGTTATACCTGCTCATTGAGCTCTTAATTTTGGTAATCGTATTTTTCTCTTTAGTTTTCATTGGTTTCTTTTTATGATTTCTACTTCTCTCACAGAATTCTCACCCCTGTTTTCTGTTGCCTTGTACATGATAATAATACAAAACTTTTAGAATCCTTGTCTGATAACTCTAATAGATCCTCGTGTGTCTGTTGTCTCTTGTTTCTTGTGGCTTTAATTCATGTTCCCTTATCTTCCTGTGGACTTGGCAAAAGTCCATAACAATAAATATTTTTTCTTTTTTCTTTTTTGGAAAAGTCATAAAAGTTTTTTTAATGTTACATATTTATTTGTAAAATTGCTTTCATTTTTCTTCTGAATTCTCCTTTTCCTAAGAGACAGCCTTTAAAGTCTCTCCAAAATGAAGGGTGTTCACCAGGGCTTCTCGTCTCCTTGCTGGTCCCATCTTTTTTTTTGAGGACTGTCAGAAGACATTCAGTCTCCCAGTCACCTCTCTGGAACTAGTAGATGCCTCCAGGGGAAAGGTGGTCCTTAATGCCAGTCTCATCTTTCTGCATCCACGTCCTCCCCTGTTCCCATCTCAGTGAATATTTATTCTCTTGTTAGGTTTATAATGTCTTCCAGCAGATTGTCGAAATATGTATCGAGATTTTCTTGTTGTCCTTAGCAGGAGGCTTGATTCAGATTACCTAGTCCTCTGTTACTGGAAGTGGAAGACCGTCTTTAAATTTCTTGGTAGGAGAGATAGATAATACATTTTCCACAGTGTTTAAGGTAATTGAGTTGGGTTTTCTGATTTTAGCTAAAAGCCTCCTTGTATCATTAGTTTAAAAAATAGTTGTTTCTTTGTGACCCTGAATATAGAATGTTGGAACCACTTTTGAAGGTCAGAGAAAGAATTGTTTTATCATGCCTATCTATCTGTGATGCTAGATATGTGTTTGGAGGACTACCATAACTATATTCATCAAGATTATCATTGATAAATTGATTACTACTGAACTGGAGAACTGAATACATGTGCAGAATACTTAATAACAGATATAAAATTCATTCTGACCCTGGTAAGACTCACACAAATAAGCAGATTGTTTTCTGTGATTCTTAAATATTCCTACAGGAGAAAATTCTGAAAAAGGCTATTGGCACAGGCAACCCAGGGACTCATAACTTTTGAGTCAAGAAGTTCTTTCCAATATTTGATCAAACTATTGCATTTAAGCCTATGCATATCCAATCATCACAGAAGTAGAGAACAGTTAGTGATTACAGGCCATGCTATGATCTATTTTCATTAGTGTAGGATTCACAAACCAAGACAGAAGCTGTGTGAACAAAGGTGTGATGTGCGTATTTGTTCAGGGGATAGCTGGAGTGGGATATTCCTGGCAGGTGGTAGGAAATTAGACTCAACAAGGTAGATTGGGGCTGATTGTGTAGAGACTTGATATGCCTGAGTGTTTTAACTTTGTCTTATATATAGGAGCTTTTGAATGAGAAGTCAAATAAAAAATTTTTAATATTAATCTGTCAGTGCTTTGTGGGGTAGACCAGAGAGAAAAATATTGGAAGCAGGGATAACAAAAAAGCTCTAATAATGGTGTAGTTATAAGACGATAAGAGCCTGCCTTTTTGTGGTTAAGTAGGAATGGAGAAAATGGATTCCATATTAAAGGAAGAGTATTTGGTATTTATGTATGGGAAGTTGAGAGAGAAAGCAGAGAAGGCTTTGGGGTTGTAAGTGTGGATAAATGGTAGCATAATACTGGTATCAGTACCAGAAGCAGGAAAGTCAGGAGGATGAAAGTAGATAGAAAGCAAGGATGATGAATTTGGTTTAAGATAATTTGAATGTATGATGATAGAGGAATTATTCATTTTCTGAAAAGTTTTTGTAACTATTAAAAAGAAAATTTAACAATAAAATGCTGAAAGTGCAAGGTCCCCTGTGGAGGAGTCCTCTATTAATATTTCCCCAGAAGTCACCACTATTAGCTCAGTATATTTTATTTGACTCTCTTTGTATATGTAAACATATGTGTGTGTGTATCTATCATTCATACTCCATCATGCTGTTCAGGACAGTGGGGACAGATCTGACTTACCCTTTTTAATGCATAATATAGATATACTTTATTTATGGAAGTTTAGGTTATTTCTGCTTTTTAATTTTTTAATGAAAAACGATGTTGCAAAGAAAATTCTTATGTAATTATCTTTAGGTACTTGTCCAGCTATTTTCATAGAGTAAATTCCTAGAATTGGGCCAGGAGATAAGCAGATTTATCATTTTGATACAGATAACTTTCCAGAAAGTCTAGTATTGATTTTTGTGTGTATGTGTGCAAATTAATAATGTGATTATTTTTTGTGTGTGAGAGGGAAAGTATATCATGCATTTGGGTGTGGTACTGGTGATGTGTGATAGTATATTTTAGCTTTTTAGTCGCTAAAATTAACATATAAAAAGGAGATGAAATTGCAAACATCATCTTGAAACAGGAGAAATCCTCCTGGTTTGGGAAAATAGAAGAGGGCAATACACATATGTTTGCATAGGAACTAGAATTGGAGATGAGGTAATGGTGGTGGTGATTGAGAAAGGGATATCCTAAAATTAGTGAAGCCCTGAAAAGTACTTTGAGTAGATTTCAGTTCCAAAAGGAAAGGAGATGTCATTTTTTTATTTTCCAAAAATGTTCAGGTCTTAGTGAATTCTGTTTCCATAGGGAATTAATTCCCATTTTAAAGTAGGAGTCAGTGAGGATACTTTATTGTCGACTTAACTAGAATAAAAAATTAAAAAATATTCATTTTAGCGTGGAAATCTTTCTTTCACTAGTAGGACCAAAGGGTGGCTCTTGAGTTTTCTAATGTAGTTTAAGCTTTTTGGATAATCAAAATTAAAACCCTTTAATACCTCTTGATGGTGTGAGAAAATATGAGATAGGTTTGTTGTATGTTTCTATCTCATAAAAATTAAGTTGGATCAAAGAGCAGAATCAAAATTACATGCCAGTTTTATGATTCAATTCATTAACTCCATGGCAAATGTATACTCTTGAAGGATAATGTGGCAGCTGCTACAACAGTTCGCTCTGCATTTGCAAAGGTTGAGTCCTGGTGCACATTTAACATAAGAGGAAGGAGTAAAGTGTCCCTGAAGGACTTTCCTCCCCTCTATTAAAATATAATTTGACAGGAAACCAAAGCAACACCAATTTTAGTTTAAAAGTCTTATGTAATATGTAGACATCACATTAATTTTTCAAAAATGGTGTATTTCAAGCAAGACTGAGTAATGGTTGATTTGCATAGGCTAAAGACCTTTTCTCATAGTAAGAAAAGGTGATTCATGTTAACCCATGACTAAGGGAGATGCTTTTAGGAAAAAATTTATGTAATAGTCTTGAGAAATACTAATGAAGTTAAAGGGGACAGAATTATTTTGATTAAAATTCTTGTTTTTAATTTTTTACAGTAAGAATTTTCATTATTTTTTACTTCTAGTTACAAAAAACTTTTATTTACTTTCCTAATACTGGGTCAGTGTTTTTAGGTATAGCTGAGGTGATTTAATTTTCTCTTCTTAGCACAGTGCATGACACATAGGAGGTGATCAATGTTTATGCATTGACTGATTTCTCATCTGAATATGCAGCCTGAGTGCACTTCACCTTGTGTCAAATAATAGACCCTACATAGAATTAATCACAGACATAGTTACTTGCTGCAGGTCATCTTTGTGACGACTATGATTCTCCCTAGCCTCCTGTCAAGTTCCAAGTGGCTTTTCCCCTGATTACAGAGTATTGATTTTGTACCACGATCTACCCTTGAAGTTTACTCCAGTAGCTTCAGGAAACATCTGTGGTTTGTGAATACAGGAGTACCTAAACTGGAAAAGTCAGTACTTCTAGTTAATACTTGAAGATGTGACCTTGATGGTCACATAAACTTTGCATGGAAGTAAAGAAAATTTGTTAAGGTATGATTCAACTTGATTCTTGAATTTTGTTTTATGAACAATTGAAAATCTGAAAATTGGATTTTGCTATAGAAATAAGAAGAATAATAAGTGATAAAAATTTAATATTGAAGGAGTTCACTAATCACTAATTAAGTGTATTTCTCTGTGCAGGTATAATTTGGCCTCACGAGATTCTGTCTTAGCAAGAAGGAAGTGGAAAATACTCTTGGAGAGAAAACTAAGACAATAAGAAAGCGAGAACTTATTTTCACATGGTTGTCAGCTCACTTACCAGTATGGACACTTTTCCCACCACTTTTCCTCCTGGTGGAGATAGTGGGCTGACAAGTTCTCAATCTGACTTCCAAAAACTGTTAATTGATGAAAGGTTACGATGTGAACATCATAAAACTAATTATCAGACTCTGAAAGTTGAACACACAAGGTAAATTACTTAAATTTGGAGGTGAGAGGCTTGGTTAAGAAAAAAAATGTTTTGTGTCTGTTTGCTCTGGAACATATAGTGTAATTTGTATTTTGCAGTATATTCACTTAAGACTTTTTTAATACAGTAAAATTTTTGCTTTAAAAGTACTTTATTGAAAACTGAGCATGTATTAAGTGGGTTATGAATTTATAAAAGTAGCAAGACCTATAAAATTAAATGTATCTAGGTGGCCAAATGGGTTTTTTCCCTCTCAGAGTAAAATTGCATGCAGAAATTAGTGTTAATAATTAAATGAAACTCAGTGAAGAAAGATATTTTGCAAATTAAATGGAATGTATACTACTGGTCTTGTCCTATAGTGTTGGTTGACTTTACATAAAGTAATGAAATTAGAAAGCAAAGGATACACTTAAAATGGAATTCTTTTTTTAAAAATCAGGTTGCAAGATGAGTACATAAAGTCACAAAATGAACTCAAGCGCCTGTTAAATGAAAAGCAAACTCACCAGGAAAAATTTCAGCTGCTGCTTGAAGAGCTAAGAGGGGAATTAGTAGAAAAAACTAAAGACTTAGAAGAAATGAAGCTGCAGGTAAGAAAACATTTTTGAGTTAGTATAAAAGTAGTTAGATGTTTAGTGGAAGTCAGTATTTTTGACAAATTCTCTCTATATTCTTAATGAGTATTTTGCTATATCTCCAGGTGGTATAATTTAATCTTCTTTCATATATTCTAGAATGTTAGCTACCATGTAGGGTTTAGCCATGAAACTGTTATTTTATGTAATTTGTGTTATATTACCTGTTCTGACTTAAATAATATTTCACTATTCAGAATAACTGGGAGGAAATACCAGTTTGAATTGATAAAAATTCAGAATTAAATAATATTTTTTTAACAGTTTGTTAATTTTCCTTTATTGTAACTGACACTGAACTGAAAAACTGATAGTTATTTTTAAGGAGCTTCTTAGCAGACGCTGTAAAAACAGTAAGTACACATAATTTATGTGCGCAATGTGACATAAAAGGAGTTTCTAAAGCAAAAGATACTTGGTACTGAAGTACTGACTGCAGTGCCTTTATATATTTTTCACACTATTCACTTTTTATTTGTCTAGAAAGTAGAGCAAAGCTAAACTTCAGCACCAGTAAAACTTACTATAAATTTCAAATAAGTAGGTATCAGTAGTGATATTTTTCTGTATTCATTTAATCTTTGAATAACACCAGCTGTGTATTTCTGCTCATGTAGTGCTTGGTACAAATAATAAGGTATTATTAATACTAGAGTCAGAAGTTGATAGGTGAAAAGCCATTTTCAAGTCATCTAGTATGGCGTATCGCCCAAGTGCTGGATTCCTTTGACAGCAGTGGTGGAAGTTCATTGTTCAGTATCTTCTTGAAATCTTCCATTCTTGGGATCACTGCCATTGAGCTTGGATTGGAGCCTCCACTGTGCTTGGCTTTTTCATTCCTAGCTATATTTAGGGCATCTAAACAAACAAAAACCTAAGAAATGTGAGTTGAAGAGGAAAATGTAATTTAAGCCTCTAGAATTGGTAGATTAATTGGTTTTGCAAAAATTGAGAGGCCTCTGTGAATGGAATCTGTGAGCACTGAACCTGAGGTGTTCAAAGTATTCTTCAGGCATTGCATATGATTACTCTGTTTCTTGAGGGCAACATGTAGATGTGCTTATTTGTACCAAGTGCATGCAAACAGTAAGCTTACAAAGACTGGAGTGGCTATATTAATATCAGATAAAATAGAGAGTATTACCAAAGATAAAAAGGACCTTATTATAACAAAGAAAGAGTCAATTCACCAAGGAAATGATGACCTTCAACAAACAGCTATAGTTCTATGCCTTAGTTTTCTCATGTGGTAAAGGGGATAAAAGTTGTTACCTAGCAGGGATTTTTGTGAGGACTAATGAGGTACTATTTATATTTTTAGTACAGTATTTGACACATAGTACTCATAAATGGCAGTCATTTTTGTTCTGTTTGAATGCAGGCTCCATGAGGGCAGGAACCCTTTTTCACTGTGTCTCCAGTGCTCAGGATGGTGTCCAGCAAATATTTTTTAAATGAATGACACGAATAAATCGAAAAAATGAATGACTCAGAATTGTTGTTCTGTTCATATACATACAATGTTGCACTTCTTGTCTCATACGTACCTAGTGCCTCAGCATCTTAGAGTTGATAATCATATAGTTCTCTTTCCTACCTGTTATAAGTTGTATTTTTTTCCCCAAAAAAGATATGTTGAAGTTCTACTGCATAGTATGTCAGAATGCGACCTTATTTGGAAATAGGGTCTTTGCAGATGTAATTAGTTAAGATGAGGGGTCTTACTGAAGTAGGATGGGCCCTTAATGCAATATGACTGGTGTTGTTATAAGAAGAGGCAAAGAGACCCAGAGACAGAAACGCATGGGTTTGTGGGGCCGCAGGGATGGGGAGAACATCTTATGATGACAGAAGCAGAGATTGAAATGCTGCAGCTGCCAAAGAGTGCCAAGGATCGCCAGCACACCACCAGAAGCTAGGACGAGGCAAGGAGGGATTCTTCCCTACAGTGTTCAGAGGGAGCATGGTCTAGCTGACACCTTGAATTTGAACTTCTAGCCTCCAGAACTGTGAGACAATAAATTTCTGTTTTAAGCCACCCAGTTTGTGGTGTTTTGTTATGGCACCCTAGGAAACTAATACCCTCTTCAAAGCAGAATTCCTGTTTGGACCATCTATGACACAGGACTCTTCATTCAGTGCTGGAGAACCTAGTGAACTTTTAGAGTGGTCCAGTTCCATTTATGGATTGAAGTGTATTAAGCATGTTCTCTCTCATATTGAAATGAAGTCATCCTTGTAGTCTCCCTGTTGGTTCTTTTAGTGTTTCTTGTACTCTACACAAAATAACTTTGGACATTTCTTTATGTGATAACTTATCAAATGCTTGCTGACAAATATAATTTATCTCATAAAGTTTCTATTTTTCAAGATAAATATCACATAGAAATCAGATACGTTTATCTGGCAAAAGTAAGGTAAAGAAACATCTATACATATGTATACACATATTGAAGCAATTTAACTATTTGCTTTAATGAATGTTTGCAATTTTTACAAATTGTGAATTGAATGAAGTTAAGTAAATTCAACAAAGTAAGATCAGCAAGAGAGATTTCAATGAAGATTTATGAAAGGTGATTATTTTTAAAATACACATGTATTATATTATCTTGTCTACCTGCAAAATGCCTTTTCTGAGTTAAGATTTAATATCCCTTTGGCTTTTATATAAAAATAATATAAAAGACGTTCATTTAAGACTTTCTGCATCACTTGTTTAGCTGTAGTGAATGAGAAGAATAGTGCCTAGTTCATACGATGGTTGTAAAGATGAAGTGAGACCACGCATAGAAAGTGTTATTATAGTACTTTGATGTAGTAAGTGGTTAGAACATGTTAGCTGTTATTACTATATTGTTGTGATATTCCATGTTAGCAAAACCTTTTGTTTTAAATATGGGAGTCATTTGATATATTTCTGGTAAAAATTTTAAATAATTACTTTACCAAAAATTTATATGCATTCTTTGTTCCAGGCAATGAAAACTATATAACCCAATATGTTTCCTATTTTATTTGGCTGCTAGAAAGCTCAGACCAAAAGTTATTACTCAGTTTCAGTCATTAATTTGTTAAGAATCTCTGGCACAACAATGTTTGCTTTTTTAAATTAAAACATTCCTTGAAAAATTTTGGTCTATTTTATATTATTAATATGACACCTGTTGGAGTGTTACAGATTTGTTTTTATAGATTTAATATAGGTAATGACACATAGAGTGTTGTATGATAAAGCATTCTTGTAAGTTTCTTTTGAGACAAATAGTGGCAGTATTCCATTAGAAGTCTAAGACACAGCATAATTTCCTCGTAAAATGGTGTGGGGAAAATCCTGAGATTCAATGTCTTAGGTGTATGTGTGCTTTGAGGGGCAAGGAGAGAGAGATGTTTATGTGTGTGCTTGTTTTTAGTAAGATTCTTAAGAGATAAAGAGTCTTAACTCTAAGATTTTTTTCTTTATCAGAAACCTCCTAGATCTCAAGACTCCCATGTAGTTGTTTCAGTCTTCTTTTTTCCTTTTAGTAGATCCATATTTCCTTCAGTATCATGTTCCTGCTCTCTTAAGGACTTTCTTTAAATTTCTTATAGTGCAGCTCTACTGTTGAGAAATTTTTTCAGCTTTCATATATCTAGAAAAATTGTTTTTAAAGATATTTTTGCTAAGTATTGAATTCTAGGGTGACAGTTGCCCCCCGTCCCAGTACTTTAAAGATGTTGATCTTCTGTCTTCTCACTTATATTGTTTCACATAAGAAATTTGCTGTCATCCTTATCTTTGTTCTTTGTATGCAGTGTGTGTTTTTTTCTTGGCTCCCCTTAAAATTTTCTTTTTGTTGCTGATTTTGAGCAATTTGATTAACATGCCTTTGCGCTTTTCTTCTTTTTGGGCTTGGGATTTATTGAGCTGCTTGGGTCTGTGGGTTTATAGTTTTCATCAAATAGAACATTTTTGGACATTATATCTCAAAATATCTTTTGCTGCCTCCTCTTTCATCTCCTTTGGGGGGAGTCCAATATCAGACCATTTAAAGTTCTCCCCTAGCTCACTGATTTCTGTTTCTTTAATCTTTTTTGTCTCTTTGTTTCATTTTGGATAGTTCCTGTTGTCATGTCTTCAAGTTCACTGATGTTTTCTTCTGCAGTGTCTAATCTGCCATTAATCCCATGTAGGGTATTTTTTTACCTCAGAAAGTGTAGGTTTTATCTTGAAGTCCAACTTTGGTCTTTTTCATATCTTCCTTATCTCTGTTTAATGTAGTCAGTCTTTTCTATAGCTTTTTGAACATATGGAATTCAGTTATAATAACTATTTTAATATCTTTACTAATTCTAACCTAAATATCACCTCTGGGTTGGTTGACCTTTTTTTCCTATTTATTGTGGGTAGTATTTTCCTGCTTCTTTGCATTCCTGCTAAATTTTTATTGGATACTAGACATTGTAAATTTTACTTTGCTGAGTGCTAGATATTTTTGTATTCTGATAAATATTCTTGAGGTTTCTTTTGGGACACAGTTACTCTGAAACAGTTTTATCTTTCTGGGTCTTTTAACATTTGTTAAGTGGGAGCAGATTAGTGTTTAGAGTAGTGCTAATTATTTCCCACTGCTGAGATCCTTCTGAGTACTCTACTCATTTCTCTATGAAATGAAGTTTTTCAGTCTGGCTTTTGGGCAAAGGAACTATGCATAGCTCTTTGTGAGCTCTGAGTAATAATCCCTCTAATCCTTTCATGTGATTCTTTTCTTGGTCTTAGGTATTTTCCTTACGTATGTGCTGATTAGTACTCTACTGAATGAGTTAAGAGGAACCTTGTGCAGGTCTGCATGATTTTCTTTCTCTGCCACCCTCCTCTCTGCTGCCCTGTCTTGTGACTCTAGCTACACTAGTCTCTCTGGATTCTCAGTTCCATCTCCTCAAGTCAGGGAGTCCATCAGACTCTGTCTGGGTATCCCTTCCTGTGCCATTGCCTGGAACCTTTCACAAAGCTCACCTTCTCTGTTTTCTCTCACTGATCTTTGTTGCTTCACTATGTCCAGTGTCTTGAAAACCTTTGTTTGATATTTGTCCATTCTTTTGTTTGCTTCAGGCAGGAGACTAAATCTGGTCTCTATTATGCCATATGCTGGAGGTGGATGCACTGTTATTTTTAGTATCATTATTTTTTATTATTGACATCATAATGGTTTATAACATTGTGAAATTTCAGGTGTACATTATTATTTATCAGTATTCTGTTGACTGTATCATGTTCACCACCAATAGTCTAATTTTTATCAGTTGTCATGTATATGTGCCCCATTAACTTTTTTTCCCATCTCAACCCCCTTCCCTCTGGTAACCACTAATCTGTTCTCTTTTTCACATGTGTGTTTATCTTCTTATAAGTGGAAGTACTTTTATTTTTAATTAACTTTTAATTGTGGAAATCTCAAACAAGTACAAACGTAGAAAAAATGGTGTGATGCATCACCATGTGCCTGTCACCCAGCATCAATAATTACCATCTTTGAGCTAGTCTTGTTTTATCTTCTAACCTCCCCCATCCCCTTTCTGTCCCTCAACCCCTCTGGATTATTGAGAAGAAAATTGTACCCTAAATATTTTAGTATATATCTCTATTATTTACCAAAGCAGTCCCTCCTTTAAAAGCATAGCCACAAAATCATTACCATACCTAAAAGTACTTGTTCCTTAGTACCTCTTAATGTAACATCTTTGTTCAGATTTCCTTAATTTTCCCACCATTTTGCTTGCTTTTTGGTTTATTTTTCAAGTTGGTTTGTTTGAAACAGGATCCAAGTAAGGTTTACCTGTTACTCTCTTCCTTTTAATTATCACCCCTTCTCGGTTTAGACTCTTGATACTATCACCCAGACTCCTGACATTATAAACAAGATTATAACAAGGGCTTTTTATCTGGTTTCTCTAGCTCCATTCACTGCCTCTCCTTCCCACAGCCACCAAAGCTTTTGATCTATCTTACTTCTTCCTAAAGTATAGATACAGGGATGCCATTCTTAAGCTTAAAAACCTTCAATGAATAAGCAAGGTACAGAAAAATGTGTATAGTATGCCTTCTTTAGGTAAAAATTAAAAGTGATATATAGGCATATATATCTATAGATTGTTTTAAGAAGGATACATAAGAAATTGTGAACAGTGGTTGCTTCCTAAGAGGGAAACTGGATGACTGAAGTGAGAAGGCTTAGTTTTTTAATACTATATTTTATTTTGTTTGAATTATTGTATTATGTGATTACATTTATTCATTTTAAGTAAAAATTATTTTTTAAGTAAATACTACTGAATACAGAGTAAATTAGAAGAATATGAACCCTGGTATTCAGGAACCTTCCACTCTGTGCCTTCCATGTCTTTCCTTTTTGCTCCCAGCCAGGATGCAGCTCTCCGAGGTGGCATTTGGAAATGTGTCAGCATGGCCTTGTTGTCACAGTGTCTAGAGATTGCTATCAGCATTAATGCACAGGGACCCAGGATTCTAAATTTCCTGTAGTGCTCAGTGTGATCCCATCTAAAATGCCTTTAGCTCACCTTTGAGGATCATTTTTCTCCCCAGGGAATTTAAAATTTTACCCATTCCTTGGTGTTGGGTTCTACTTAAGCTTTAGTTTTCCCATTCCTTTGGTGTGCCATTCGTTCTGTCCTAAATAGCTTTTCTGTTTGTTTTTGCCTGTCTGGTAAACCTATATTGCCTATTTTCGTAGTTATTTATATGTATAAGTTATTTTTTATGTGAGAGTTTGAACTGCTTATGGAGAGAGAGATGCTTCCTGTGAGTTTTTGTGATCTCGAGAAAGTTAGACTGTGTGCTTCAGTTTCTGTAAAAAGGGGATGACAGTGTAGCTACATTGTGGATTGTTGTGGTGATTAAATAAATTAATGCTTGTAAAGTATTTGGAACAGTATGTTATGTAGATTATAGTATGTTGCACAATGCTTTATGTATTGTAGGCATTTATTCAGTAAAATGTGTGGAGTATTGATGAATAAGTGAATAAATTAAACTTAACATTTTTCTTAGTTTTCAGAGATTAATGTAAATACAAGCTAGGTTTTATTTTTTTTTTTACAACTAGTATTCATTCATTCAAGAAATAATTATTGAATGGTTCCTATGTGTCAGACAGTAGTGTGAGGTGTTGGGACACCATGGTGAATAAAGACCATGTGTGCCCTTAAGAAACCTATATAAATATTTGATTACTTATTGAAATATGAGTAAGAGAGTATAACAGCGGAGAGCCTAAATTAGTTTTGGTGGTCAGAGTAAAAATTAACTTTTTCTGATTGAAAATAAGTCTGAAGAATTCTCTGTGGTATACCAAATTATTACAACTTTATTTTGCTTGCTTTAGAAAATAAACTATCAGCCATTGTATCCAACATGATAACCTTAGCTGCCAATATAGTTATTCCTTACAGTAACAATCATAATAATCAGAGAATGTCTTTACCTCATGTTTTGACATCTCTAAGAGCCTGAAATTGAGATTCTTCAAGTATTGTTTCAAATGATGGTTCTATGTATATAATGATTACTGTAAAATTAGGTATATTGTGAAACTTGTATGCATTGAATTTCATTGTCATAATTAGGAGAGGCTTTGAAATTTGGCAAATTCTTGATTTTATTATTTGTGATTTCATATTTAGAATTGTTTGTATTTCTCTGCATATCAGGTATTAACTCCACAAAAGTTGGAATTGTTACGAGCCCAAATACAACAAGAATTAGAAACTCCAATGAGAGAGCGTTTTAGGAATCTGGATGAAGTAAGTAATTTATATAAAAGGAACTATGCCTTTGTCTTCATGTGACTGTGAAAAGCTTGATGAAAAGCATCATTCCCCTACTCAAAAGCCCTGCAATAGCTCCCTTTCTTACTCAGAGTCTTTACAGTGACCTTTAAGGCTGCACAGGATCAGATCCCATTACTTCTCTGACTTCTTTCCTTCATCCACGTTGGCCTCCTTGGTATTTCTTTGGCACTCCACAAATGGTGCAGTTCAAGAGTCTTTGTCCAGCTGCTACTTTTGCTTGAATACTATGCTTCCAGATAGCTTTTGGCCAACTTCCTTGTCTTTTTTAAGTCTTTGCTGAAATGTCACCTTCTCAATGAGGCCTACTTTGACCAACCCTGCCTCCACCTAATATTGCAACTTGCCTTTCCCATCTTTCCTTAGACCTTTGGATCCCCATTTACCCTGCTCTACTTTTAATTTTGCTCTAGTACTTATCATTTTCTAATATACTATGTAATATTTATTGTGCTTATTTTTTATTTTCTCTTTTACCACCTCTAGAATGTAAGTTGCATGAGAGGAGGAACCTTTATCTGTTTTGTTCAGTTATGTTCCATGTTCCTAGAACAGTTCCTACATACAGTAGGTGCTCAGTTAATATTTGTTGAATGAAAGAATAAATTTCATGCTCAGAAAAGTAAAAATTTGTTACAGCTTTTCTTCAGATTGAGATCAGTCTCTTTGTATGAAATGTTGGTGTAATATGACTAAATGTATAATAATGGGAACTGGAAAAGACAACAGATATTAAGTATATTAGGTACTATGCTGGACATTTTATGTGTGTTACCTCCTTTAATAAATATACCAGGCCTTACACAAATGAGTATTGTCGCCTTGAAAATGGACCCCTTTGGAACGCTGTAGTCTAGTGATGCTGCCCCTGCACAAAGCAGTTGTGGAGTCTCTTTTATAAATGGCTTACTGGCTTGGTAAAGTCATCTTTTGAATATCCTCCTAGTGGATAACCAAAGGATTATGGTTTGGGAGTAGGTTTAGTTCTTGGATGTAGACTAAATCATGTGGACCTCAGGTAGGTGATCAAGTTAAGTAAAAGCGCTGTTTTTTTTTTTTTTTTTTGGTGAGAAACATGGGTCCTGGGCTAACATCTCTTGCCAGTCTTCCTCTTTTTGCTTGAGGAAGATTGTCCCTGAGCTAACCTCCGTGCCAATCTTCCTCCATTTTGTATGTGGGACGCTGCCTTAGATGGCTTGATGAGTGGTGTGTAGATCTGTGCCCAGGATCCGAACTTGTGAAGCACTGGACTGCCGAAGCGGAGCACGCAAACTTAACCACTATGCCACTGGGCTGGCCCCTAGAAGCATTTTTTAAAAAACATCAAAACAAAGTATGTCTCTAATAAAATCATGAAACCCATTTTCTTGGTTTGTAAACTGGCTTAGAAGAGAAATCTTTCAGTTGAAGATTACAGTCAGCTAAGGATTTTAGGAGGTATGCTTTCCTTGTTATTTAATTTCCTTATGGGTGTTGAAATATGTCTCCTTCACCTTTCTGCTTTATTGCCTAAGTACTTATTGAGATTCAGAATGCCAGCAAGTCTTGTTGTGTTAGGAAGCAGCATTGGAGCATACCAGGGAGTTGCATGTGTTCCTGGTTAGTCAGGAAGGTTGGTGCTAGATATATTCTTCAGACTGGCATGTTGAGTTGAACTATCGTAATATTTGATTGAACCTTAACTTACTGTACTAAATATTCAAATAATCTTTTATCTACTTTGAATTCATCCTGTCTGACTTTTAGGGGGTATTTTATATTTTATTGTGGAATTAATTTTTTTAATCTAAGTATATTTTGAAAGATATGCTGCTTTCTCAAATATTATTTTATTAAGCTCAGAGGTAAAAACTTTTGACGTGTTATAAATTTTTATGATTATGAGAGTCAGTGAGGAAATAAGGTTAGTTGAATGGTAATTTGCTTTATTGGTACCTTCTCAGGAATGTACTAATTCTGTATGGAGGATACTTGTCATGAGAACTTTTCCAAGGTTTATTTATACTTCTGTTAAGCTTATTTTTTACTTTTGGAATGGCTGTCACATATAATGCCATTTAAAATATATTTGCGAAAGTCGTTTTTTGGAGTGAGTACAAATTTCATTAATAAATTTATGATAAATTGCAATCTCCTTTTAATTTAGGAAGTGGAAAAGTATAGAGCTGAATATAATAAGCTTCGCTATGAACATACATTTCTCAAATCAGAATTTGAACACCAGAAAGAAGAATTTGCACGTATTTTAGAAGAAGAAAAAATAAAATGTGAATCAGAGGTGAGTGATTGATCATACTAACTTAGCCATTAGCCTTCTAGTCAATAAAATTTTATGATTTTTTTCAAAATCCCAAGTTAGAGTGGATTGCATAGTTATGTTTTATTAATAAATGGTGAAATGTTTGTCATGATTTTCATCTACTCCATAGCAACACTTTTCTTATGAATATTCTTTTTTGGCTGTTAGATTTTCCTATTCTCTTTCTCCCTTATTTTGCCCTAGTCAGTGGAGATAGTCTCTTTTCTTCCATAGCCACAGAGATAGACTTCTCTTTGCAAGTATAGTGTGTGTGATTTCTTATTTAGCACTGTCTCCCTCTACTTTTAGAACCAAACCACATCCAAGAGAGCTCTGGCTGTTGTTTGCACTGATAAAAACAAGGAGTTTTATGCCTTAGGGTGTGCCCGTCACCTTCAAGAAGTGTACTTTGTCCTTTCTGACGTCTGCACTTGCAGCATTCTCTCTACAGCGTGCGCCCCTACGCTATCTCTATTGCTGGTGGCAGTCCTTCTCCTCATTTTGTGGTTTGTCTCCTAATTTTGCCAAAAATGGAGTGTGTGTTTCTCATTTTTTATGTTGCTTTTAGATGATTTTTCAGGATGGAAGGAGAGAAATACCAATTTTATCCTGCTATATTCAACTAACAAATCTAATGCCAGTTGAATTTGTTAAAAAAAAAAAAAAAGTTTGATGTCTGTAGTTATGTGAAATATTTTATGTGCATACACATCTGCATTGTATATTTATTGCATTGTCTTTATTTGGAACTAAGATTTAAAATATACTCACCTTCCTTTATCAAATACTAATTGGATCAAACTGATTTGTTCTTATTAATAGTGAGCCAACTGTTTCATTATTGTTCAATATGTAAGAAAGCTGTGTGAACTTTGGATCATTTGAATCCATTAGTAATAGAGTACCAGAAAACTATAAATATTTACACATCTTTTTCATTAAGGAGATTCTTTACAGCTTTAAATGCTTCATTCATATATGATCTCACTTTTGTTATAATAGTCAGTGAGATGAGGCAGGACTGTCTTATTTTCTCCATTTTAAATGAAGACACTGAAGCACAAAATAAGTGACTTGCCCAAAGTCTCACAGAAAGTCAGCAGCCAAGTTAACAGCGAAACTCAGGTATCCTAACTCCCAGTTTTAAGTTTGAAAGTATCAATTATTTGAATTTGCCTTGCTAATTAGGGGCCATCCAACAACTATAATTTTGTCTAGAGATCAAGCAATTGATCTGTGTGATTATGAAAGGTTTTGAATGTATAATTATGACATGCTTAAAGGAATTGCATATAAAAATTTTCTTGTGGAAAATAGGAGTGATAAAGATTTCTAGCCTAAAATGTAAATTTAGTATATTGAAGAGTAGCTACTGAGGTTAAGGACAGTGGTGCTTCATTTTACTCTTTGCTTTTAAAATCTAATGTTGGTGTTTATCTGGTAATGATTATTTGAATTCTCTGGTTTTAGTTTTATTATTTTTTTAAAGAATGAAACCTGCATCTGAAATCTGATGACAAATCTGTTTTTTACTCATGAAAGACAAAATGATATCCATTAAAATTTTTTAGAGGTCAGTGGCATCATCAATTTTCATAATTGGAATGTCTTATGACATTCTTAGAAAGCTGAAGATAAGCAGCCAGCTAAGGAGCCATAATTAGTAGAGGTTAGAAAAGTAAAACTTTCTGATAAGACTGAAGGCCTTTTCTTTCTACTTCCCAATTGATTATGTAGGAGCAATATTAATTAGTGGATATTGGGTATTTGCTTTCATTCCATCACTAATTCTTTATACTCCAGTTTCTGTATACAATAACAGTAAAACCTAGTGAGATGATTGTGGATCATGAACAGCAATAAAACTTCAGAGCAAAGCCTACTCTTGCCATCTTCCACTTTTATAATTTCAACTGGTGTAAAATATATTAGTTTGTACTGATATATTAGTTTCATACACATGAAATCCTGAAGTTGCATATATAGTTGTTATTCAAAAGTGGTACTATTGTGTTTTCATTATGTTATTAGGACTCGAATTTTATATTATTCTGCAAATAGTAATAAAGAGCAGTGCAGAGTTTTAGGTATAGGTGATTATACTGGTAGACTGAACGAGTGAAAGAAGCAAGAGTAATTCAGTGGGGAAGTATTAAGATGTTGAGAGAGGGGCGGTGAGCCCTGCATCATATGAAAAACCATCAAGAGTGACAGTGCATAATAAGTCCCTGAGATTATGCCGTTGTGCTCTGCAAACTGAGCTCTACCTTCGCTTTTATTGGGCTAGTGAGAAGCCAAAGTTCCTATGACAAAAAGGAGAACTTTTCTGGGTCCCTGTTACCACATGCCATTTTTTTCTTATAGCACTGGTAGCGCAAAACTGATAATGCATTTCTAGTTTGGTCCTTATCCTGACACATAGTCAGTAGACATCATGAAACCTCTAAAAACACTTCCTTTTTGTCCTGCTAGGTTCTGAAGTTCTAGCCAGATTGCTGCTTTAGGCCCAGATGGTTCCTTTATCTAAAATATTCCAAGTTCTCTGACTTGAACCCTTCTCAGATTACTCTGAACCACGTTACAATAGACAGAAGTCTCCCAAATTAAATTACCTCATGTTGGAATTCTCTGGGATTGATTTTAGCAAGCTTTTAGAAGGGCTTTGTGAAATTTTACTCATTAAAATTTTCTGTGAATGCAGTTTAGAATATCTCAAAAACTAAACTTTTTACGTGTAAATTTAAAATCTTTTAGATGTTCATTTAGTGTGACATTGGGAACTGACTTAACTGCTGTGTGCATCAGTGTGCTCGTCTGTAAAATGATGTTAACAGCAGTACCTATCTTGTGGAGTTGTAAGAATTTAATAAATTAATATGTGTAAAGTGCTCGGATGAGTACCTAGCACATAGTAAGCATTCAATAAATGCTAGCTGCTATTATCATTGTTTAAAATTCCATGTCCTCGAATTTCTTGTGTATATATGTGATCTTCTTCTTTACTTTAGCATGCTAGAGTTTTCAGTGTCAGGTCTGTACTTAGATACTCTAAATAGTTTGAGGGCATTTCTCATTACAGTGTCTGCACCCCCCACCTTCACCTCCCAGCGTTCTGACTGCTCCACTTTCAGGTGCTATCTGCTGTGGCTTTTTTTTTTTTAGTTACAGCTTTCTTTTACTATCCTCATGACCAAGGTGACTCTTGGGGCCTGAAAAAGGCATATGTTTTATTATTTCTATTCCCTTGTTCAGTCTGAGTAGAATTCTTTTTTTTTTTTTTGAGGAAGATTAGCCGTGAGCTAATATTCACCAGCAATCCTCCTGTTTTTGCTGGGAAAGACTGGCCCTGAGCTAACATCCATGTCCATCTTCCTCTACTTTACATGTGGGACACCTGCAGCAGCATGGCTTGATAAGCAGTGCATAGGTCCGTGCCCAGGATCCAAACCAGTGAACCCCGGGCCACCAAAGTGTAACATGCAAACTTAAGCACTATGCCACTGGGCTGGCCCCTAGAATTCTTTTTAAGACACTGAGTGAACATCACTCCATTTCCCAACAGTTCTTGTATCCCATCTCCTAATCTTTCCATAACTATAACTGGGATCAAGTACAGAACTGCTTTCTTCTGTCACTATCTTTCTCTTAAAAATATGGGGGAAAAATAGAGGTTTAAAGAAAGGACATGATAACTTCCAAAATTAGACTAACATATGAACTTTAAATCTGTAAATAATTTAAGTACTAACTTCTTCTTAGTGTAAATAAATGACAAAATGTTTTTGTATTCCATCATGAATATAGGAAAAATCAATTCTAGTACACATAGGAGAAAGGAGAAAATTAGAATAGTAGGAATATTAAAAGGTAAACTAACTTGATTTTAAAAACTCAGATCTGGGAACTTGAAACTTCATGTGTAAAATGTTTACCATAATGCCTGACATATAATAAATGCTCAAATTAATGGTATTATTACTATTAGTACCTGACAGCATTAATTATAGTACTAATTATCATAATAAATGTAGCAGATATTTTAAAATAGATTTCACATTTGTAAATGAGAAGCTACAGAAGTTGAGGAAGTGAAAGACGTAGAGGCAAGACACAAATTCATATTTAATTTATTGAGAGAGTCACTTTGTATTACTTCTTTGAATTCTGTCAACAACCCTAGGAATTAGACAATCAGTATCCCCATTTTATAACTGAGAAAATACTCATTTATGAGGAAACACTCATGAAGCACTGAGAGAATGGTCCAAGGTCATACAGCTAGTATGTGGTAGAGCCAGGATTCAAATCTAGGTAGTCTGAGGGGGGCCAGTTCTCCTTTTGGCCATGATAGAATAATAGGGACTGAATTTACCCTAAGGCCCTGACTGAAAACTGGGGCAAAATATTGGAAACAATGGTTTTCAGACACTGGAAAACAGGTGGTACAAAGCAGTGACCCCTGAAGGAAGAAAAATGAATGAAGTGAGCTTTATGAAGTGAGCCCTGTCTTATGTCCACCAGTGTGGAAGGGCTCCCTAATGTGTGGTGCGTTGAGTAGAAGACTCAGAGGGATTTTACCTCAGTAGTAGGGCCAAATTAGCCCTACACTAAAGGCTACTCTGGTCCTGCCTAACAGGTGTAAAAGCAAGATTTGAAAGGATCATATGATTTCTAAGTAACTTAATTGCATAACAGAACAAAGATTTAAAAGTATGTAAAGAGATACAAAAGAGCCCAGCACTGAAAAAACCATAAAATTCACAATGTCTGACATCCAGTAAAACGACTGGGCAGCCCAGATGGGTTTATAGGAGAATTCTACCAAACATTTAAGAAACAAATTATACCAAATCTCTACAGTCTCTTCCAGAAAATAGAATCAGAGGAAATACTTCATAACTCATTCCATGAGGCCAGCATTAGTGTAATATCTAAACCAAAGACATTACAAGAAAAGAAAACAGAGCAATATCTCTTGTGAACAAAGATGCAAGAATCCTCAACAAAATGTTAGCAAATCAAATCAAACAATGTATAGAAAAGAATAATCCTGAACAATTAGGATTTATCCCAGGCATGCAAGCCTGGTTCAATATTAGAAAATGAATTAATGTAATCTATCACATCTAAAGTTAGGCCAAAGAAGAAAAATCACATGATCATATAAACAGATGCAGAAAAAATATTTGACAAAATCCACCACCTGTTCATGACAAAAACTCTCAGCAAACTAGGAATAGAGAGGAGCTACTTCAACTTGATAAAGAACAGCTACAAAAAACCTACAGCTATCATCATACTTAATGGTGAGAAACCAGAAGCTTTCCCGCTAACATTGGGAACAAGGTAAGGATGTCACCTCTTACCACTCCTTTTCAATATTGTACTGAAAGTCTCAGATAATACAATAAGACGAGAAAAAAATGAAAGATAGAAATTTGGAAGGAAGAAATAAAACTGCTTGCAGATACATGATTGTCTATGCAGAAAATCTGAAACAATCAACAAAAAACTCCTAGAACTAATAAGCAATTACAGCAAATTTGAATGTACAAAAGACAATCACTTTCCTGTATAACAGTAATGTGCAAGTGGAATTTGAAATTAAAAAACAGTCTTATTTATATTAGCATCCCCCAAAATGAAACTTTAGATATAAATCTAAAAAAATATGTACAAGATCTATATGAAGAAAACTGCAAAACTCTGGTGAATGAAATCAAAGAAGAACTAAATAAATGGAGTAATATTCCATGTTCATGGATAAGAAGACTCAGTGTTGTCAAGATGTCTGTTCTTGGGGCTGGCCCCGTGGCCAAGTGGTTAAGTTTGCGTGCTCCACTGCGGCGGCCCAGGGTTTTGCCGGTTCGAATCCTGGGAGCGGACATGGCATGACTTGTCAGGCCATGTTGAGGTGGCATCCCACATGCCACAACTAGAAGGACCTGCAACTAGGATATACAGCTATGTACCAGGGGGATTTGGGGAGATAAAGCAGAAAATTAAAAAAAAAAAAAAAAAAAAAGATTGGCAGCAGTTGTTAGCTCAGGTGCCAATCTTTAAAAAATAAAGATGTCTGTTCTTCTCAAGTTCATTTATAGATCACAATCCCAGGCAAAATCCCAGCAAGTTATTTTGTGGATATCAACAAACTGATTCTAAAGTGTATATAGAGAGGCAAAAGACCCAGAATAGCTAACACAATACTGGAGAAGAATAAAATTGGAGGACTGGCACTGTCTGACTTCAAGACTCATTGTGAAGCTATTGGAATCAAGACAGTGTGTTATTTGCAAAAGAATAGATGAGTAGATCAGTAGAACAGACCAGAGAGTCTAGAAATAGACCCACACTGATATAGTCATCTGGTCTTTGACAGGAGAAAAGACAGAATGGAAAATCTTTTCAATAAAAGGTACTAAAACAATTGGACTTGCACATGCAACAAAATGGATCTAGACAGAGACCATACACCCTTCACGAAATTAACTCAAATAGACCTAAATGTAAAATTTAAAATTATTAAACTCCTGGAAGATAGCATAGGGGAAAACTTAGATGATCTTGGGTTTGATCATCACTTTTTAGATACAACACCGAAGACATGATACATGAAAGAAATAATAAGTTAGACTTCATTAAAGTGAAAAACTTACACTCTATGAAAGACACTGTCAAGAGAGTGAGAAGAGAAGCCATAGACTGGGAGGAAATATTTGCTAAAGACACATATTTCTTACAGGACGGTTATCCAAAATATACAAAGAGTTATGAAAATTCACAATAAGTAAACAGCGAATCTGATTTAAAAATGAACCAAAGACCTTAACAGACATCTCACTAAAGAAGATATTCAGATGGCAAATAAGCATTTGAAAAGATGTTCAACATCCTATTGTCATTAGGGATTGCAAATTAAAACAATGAGATACAACTATACACCTATTAGAATGGCTAAATTCAGAACACTGACAAAACCAATTGCTGGCGATGATGTGGAACAACAGGAGTTCCACCAATTGCTGGTGGAAGTGCAAAATGACACAGGAACTTTGGAAAACAGTTTGGCAGTTTCTTAGAAAAGTGAACATAATCTTACTATATGATCTGACAGTTGTACTCCTTTGTATTTACCCAAAAGAGCTGAAAACTTACATTTGCACAAAACTTAGGCACACATATTTCTAACAGCTTTATTCCTAATTGCCAAAACTTGGAAGCAACCAAGATGGCTTTCAGTAGGTGAATGGTTAAATAAACTGTGGTACATCCAGACAATGGAATATTATTCAGCACTAAAAAGAAACGAGCTAACAAACCATGAAAAGATATGGAGGAACCTTAAATGTGTATTACTACATGAAAGAAGCCAATCTGAAAAGGCTATATACTGGAGGGTTCCAACTATGTGACATTCTGGAAAAGGCAAAACTGTGGAGATATTAAAAAGATCACTGGTTGCCAGGGGCTAAAGGAAAGAGAGGGATGAATAGGTGGAGCACGGAGGATCTTTTAGGGTGGTGAAATTCTTCTGTATGATACTGTAATGGTAGATACATGCCAGTATACATTTGTCAGATCCACAGAATGTGTGACACCAAGAGTGAACCGTAATGTAAACTGTGGACGTTTGGTCATAATGATACGTCAGTATAGGTTCATCAGTTGTAACAAATGTACCACTCTGGTGTGAGATGTTGATAGTGGCGGTAGGCTGTGGATATGTGGCAGCAAGGACATATGGGGAACTTTGTGTACTTTCTGCTCAATTTTGCTTTGAACCTAAAACTCTCTAAAATATAAAGCCTTTTTAAAAAAATGGTCATGCAAAGAAGCAGGAAAATGTATTTTATAATGAAGAAAAATATCAATCAATAGGAATAGACCTAGAGATTACAGAATTAGTAGACAAAGTTAGTTATTAAACCATAAAAATATACTACATATGCTCAAAAAGTTAAGGAAAACCTTGAACATAATGAGAGACATGGAACATATTTTTTAAGAAAGAATCCTAGTAATGAAAAATATAACCTAAATGGAAAATACACGAGAAGTGGATTAGACACTGTGTAAAAGATAATAGCTAAATTGAAGATATAGTAATAGAAACTATCCAAGATGAAATACAGAGAGAAAAAGGATAGGAAATAACCAAATAAAGCTCATAGTGGGGCAACTTCAGATAATTGAAATTCTAAAAAGAGAAGGGAAGAACAGAAAAAAATATTTGAAGAAATAATGGCTAAATTTTTCAGATTTCATGAAAGCTATAAACCTGCATATTCACGAATCTCGATGACTGCATGCACAGAAAACATGAAGAAAACTAAACCAAGGCACATAGATTCATATTACTTAAAACTAGTGATAAAGAGAAAAATCTTGAAAGCAACCAGAAAATTTTGTGCTTGCAAGAAAATGGAGTAGATTTAATTTTCCGTGTTCCTCCTGGTAAGTACAACAAAAAACTCTGGACTTTATATATAAAACAAACATAAGATACTGAAAATGGAGAAAAGGCATACCAGCTAAGGACCTTGGGACCCAAGGACTGACTGTGATATGTTTCCTGGGTTTTTATTTTGCCTCATGGATCCCAGACTTGATGCCGAAGAAGCCAGCAACTTGGCATGGGCACTAAAAAGCCCCAACACAGGCCTGTTTTCTCTAGGCAAAGCACTAGGAAAAGAGCAGCCTAGTAGCCGAGTTAATTTAGATAATAACAGTTCTACTCCAGCCAACACTGTGGTAAAAAGTGGCCCACCCATTATAGCAAAGGCCAATGGAGTGCCTAGACTTCCACCCTCCCCAGGCTGTAACGAGGAACCCTAACTCCCAGCCAAGATGATACCAGAGAAGGCCAGGCAGGGAGCCAGGACTTTCATCCCCACTTAGCAATATAACAAGGGCTCTAACCCCTGCCTTGGCGGCATTGGAGATGACACTGGGAGCCTAAATTTCTACCTTCAACTGGCTGTAATGAGGTGCCCTGCCCCTTCCCTGCCTGGGTCATGCCAGAGAAGGCCTAGTGTAGAATGAAGACTTTCATCACTGCCCAACCCTGTAGTGTCGATGGAGGCCACATGGGGAGGAGTAACAAGACATTTGTCCCCTGCCACCTAGGGAGGCGTCAGTGGGCCTAGTGGGGAGCTGGAACTCTTGCTTCCATCCAGCATGGGTGTCATGAGGAGCCTCCCCATCTTGGGTATCACAGAGGTAAAGTGGAGAATCTGGACTGCTGCTTCCAGCTGGCAGTAACAAGGCAGCAACACCACTCTTCCCCTGCCAGAACGATGTCATAAAAAACCAGCTAAGACAGAGACTTTAAATAAGGTCCAGAGTCTCATAACAATACCTAAAAAGTCTAAATTTCAATGAAAAATCATTTATCATACTGAGCATCTGGAAGATCTCAAACTAAATGAAAAAAGACAACAGATGCTAACACTGTGGTGACAAAGATGTTAGAATTATCTGACAAAGATTTAAAAGTGGCCATAGTAAAAAAAAAAAAAAAAAAAAGCTTCAATATACAATTACAAGCAAATTTGAAACAAATGAAAAAATAGAAAATATAAAGAAGCACCAAATGGAAATTTTAGAACTGAAAAATATAATGGCCAAAAAGATTCCAAAAAAACAAATAAAACATCTCAATGGCTGAACTTAGCAGAATGGAGGGGATAGAGGAAAGAATCAGTGAACTTGAAGATAGGACATTAGAACATTAGTTATTAGCCAATCTGAACAAACTACAGAAAACAGACTTTAAAAAGAAGTGAATGGGGGGGGCTGGCCCCATGGCCGAGTGGTTAAGTTCGTGCGCTCCGCTGCAGGCGGCCCAGTGTTTCGTTAGTTCGAATCCTGGGTGCGGACATGGCACTGCTCATCAGACCACGCTGAGGCAGCGTCCCACATGCCACAACTAGAAGAACCCACAACGAAGAATACACAACTATGTACCGGGGGGCTTTGGGGAGAAAAAAGGAAAAAAGTAAAATCTTTAAAAAAAAAAAAAAGAAGTGAATGGGAAGAGCCTCAGGTGCCTGTGGGACACTAACAAATGATCTAAAGTTTTGTCCTTGAAAAGAGAAGAGGGCAGTGCTGAAAAAGTACTTGAAGAAATAAAGATTGAAAATGCCCCAATTTAGTAGACACAAACATATAGATTTAAGAATCTGAGTGAACATCAAACAGGATAAAACCAAAGAAATCCAGACTAAAAGACGACATAGTCAAACTTATAAAGAGTATAGGAAAAGAAATCTTGAAAGCAGCAAGAGAGAAATGATACCTTACTCACTAGGGGAAAACAATTCTAAGACATTTCTCATCAGAAACCATAGAGGCCAGAAGGACGTGCCACAACATTATCAAGTGCTGAAAGAAAATAAATGTCAACTCATAATTCTATATCCAGCAAAAATATCCTTTTAGGAATGAAGGATAAATCAAGACAATCTTAGAATAAGGAAAACTAACAGAATCTGTTAAGGAATGTTTAAGGAAAATTCTCTAAACAGAAAGAAAACAATAAAAAAAGGAATGTCAAAACATAAAGAAGGATAAAAGAACACAGTAAACAAAATCATGGGTATATACAATAGACTTTCCTGAATGAATTTTCTAAATTTTGTTTGATGGTTGAAGCAAAAATTTTAACACTGTCTGATGTGGTTTTAAATGTGTATAGAGGAAATAATTAAGACAATTATATTGTAAATAAGCAGGGCAAAAGGATGTAAAGGGAGGCAAAGTTTCTACACATCACTTGAACTGGTAAAATGAACCCAATAGACTATTATAAGTTATGTATATATAATGTAGTTTCCAGAGCAACAACTAAGAAAGTTGTACAAAGAGATACACTCAGAACATTATCGATAAATCAAAATGGAATCCTAAAAAATGTTCAAGGAAACCACAGGAAGGCAGAAAAAGAACGCAGAAACCTAAAACAAGAAGTAGAAAAGGGAAAAGTAAAACTATAGAACCCAGCAACACCATCAACCAACAGAATCTGATCACGTTTATGGAACACTCTACCCAGCAAGAGCACCTAAACACATTCTTTTCAAGTGACCACTGAACATATACCAAGATAGACCATGTCCTGGGTCATAATAAACCTCAACAAGTTTATAAAAATTCAAAGTACATAGTGAGTTCTCCAACTACTGTAGAATCAAACTAGAAATCAATAACAGAAAGGTAGCAGGGAAATCTTCACACATTTGGAAATGACATGACACACTTAAAATAGTTCGTGAGTCAAAGAGGAAATTTCAATGAAAATATAATTTAAAAAAAATACGTTGACTTAAATGAAAATGTAACATGTTAAAATATTTGGGACACAGCTAAAGCACTACTGAGAGGAAAATGTTTAGCACTGATTGCATTTATTAGAAAAGAGGAAAAGTGTCAAATCAATAATCTAAGCTCCCACCTTAAGAACCTAGAAAAAGAGGTCCAATAAATCCAAGGCAAGCAGAGGGAAGGAAATAAAGAGCAGAAATCAATGAAATTGAAAACAACAAAAAAATCAGTGAAACCAAGAGCTGTTTCTTTGAAAAGATAAGTAAAATTGACAGACCTCTAGCAAGACTGATAAAAAAAGAGAAAAGACACAAACTGCCTGTGTCAGGAATGAAGCAGAATATCACTGTAGGCCTTCCAGACCTCACAAGGGTAGTAAGGTAATCTGGTGAACAACTCTGCTCAAGTCAATTTGACAAACACAGATGAAATTGATCAAAAGACATACTACCATAACTCATTCCATATGAAATAGGTAATTTGAGTAGCGATATAACTTAGTATTAAGGAAACAGCGTTCATAATTTTTAAAACTCCCCCAAAAAGAATGGTTTCACTGGAGAATTCTACCTAGTGTTTAAAGAAGAATGAAAGGCAGTTTTACACAACATCTTCCAGAAAGTAGAAGAGGAGGGATATTACCAGGGGAGAAGCTGGGTAAACGGTATACGGCATCACTCTGT